>NC_032027.1:16374024-16513340 GCF_001865875.1 Lupinus angustifolius | reverse complement strand
TATATATATATGTATATTCTTTAATTTCATATCACCTCGTTACATACAAGGCATGCATACATATGATATAGTGGATGCACCAAACAAGAATGATGAGAGCATTGCAGTGACTAAATTTATTTAAAATAGCCATAATCTTACTCGGATATTTTAAATTATGAAATCTTCTAGCAGAACTTTTTTTGGGTACATATTCCTTTTGCAGAATTTAAGAACCAAAATATCAAATTAAGCCGTTATAAACATTTCAATGTGAAAAGGGACACATTAATGGATATCCAAAGTCTTTAGTACAGCATGTCATTTTGACATATAATAATTGCATAAAAAGTGAGGTTGGGCTTCCAACAATGAACTAACACAACTAAATTCTCACCAATCCACCCGTTTTCTCAAACATATGCCATCTTTTTTCTTCATTCAACTTATCTTCCAAACTTTTGATATTTCAACAACTTTGTCACACTCACATAATATATAAGGATTATAAGCTAGTTTCCATTTACATATTTGACATACCATTGGATAGCAATCAGAAAAATCAATATTTTCCAATTGAAAGTAGCCAACATATCTATTATTATCATTGTTCATGAATAATAGTGAAGCCACTTAACTACTGCGGTTTCGGTTGTGATTGCGGAACCAATTGAAATTACCTCAGAAATGAGCCATGTTGAGTATATTGCTTATGTTTTGGTCATGGTCACTCTATCCATAATTCTCATAGTTCTTGGTGTTGTTCTCATACTTGTTTGCAAGAAGAAACCAGTTGAATCAAAAGAAATACTTCCTGTGAAGCTTTATGCGCATGCTCGCGCATACCCTTTAATTTCCATTGATGCTGCAACTGATGGCTTCAATCAAAGGAGAATTGTTGGCCAGGGTCGCTTAGGAACTGTTTATGCAGGGTCACTTGAGAAACAAGAACTTGTAGCTGTGAAGAGGATTCACCCTTATCATGTTTTGAGCAATGCAGGATTTGGATTCGGATTTGGATTCTCATCGGTGTTGAAATGGCTCTCTTTAGCCCAACACCCCAACATAGTTCCCATAATAGGATTCTCAGAAGCACCAGGTGAGAGAGTTATATTGATGGAGTTTGTTCACTTACAAAGCTTGAACTTTTATATGCAACATGGAGCTTCACGTTTGGATTGGAACAAGAGGTTAAAGATTGCTTCTGGAGCAGCTAGAGGGCTTCAATATTTACATGAAGTAGTGGCACCAAGTATTGTACATGGGTGTGTTAAGTCCTCTAATATTCTCATTGATGTTAACTTTTGTGCTAGGGTTTCTGACTATGGCCTTAACTTTTTGGCACCTATGGAAAAGAGAGGGCTAGTAGGTTATGTAGATGATGAGTATTGGAATATAAGAGGGGTTGGTGGTGGTGGTGCTACTAAGGAGAGTGATGTTTATGGATTTGGGGTGGTAATTTTGGAGCTTTTAAGTGGAAGAGAATGTGAAGGAGGGTTATTGGTGGAATGGGCATTGCCTTTGATTAAGGAAATGAGTTTTAGTGAACTTTTGGATCCAAGGTTGGTGATTCCTTCTGATCTTAGGCCTTTGGTTAGATTAGCCAAAGTTGCATCAGTTTGTGTTGGTAATTCAAGGAAGTGTAGGCCTAGCATGGCTCAAGTAGCAACCATTTTGAACAACTTGGAGACCCAAGTGTGCCTCTAACCCCTAGGAGTTATGGGAGCAAATCTACTATCCTACAAAATTTTGTTACTCTTTGTGATTATTTACAAAAAAAAAAAAACGTATTTAAGTTAAAGATTTTAGTAATTACGTATTGTTTTCTAATCACAAGCAGTGATAGATGAAGTAATACACTTCTTGAGACAGAAGATGTCATAGATGAAGTAATACACTTCTTGAGACAGAAGATGTCGACTTAGGAATTAACGAATGGTTTGGATCTCAATCAATCATAATATGATATTTAAATATATAATTAATAGATGTTATATTAGTATTGGTTATTCTAAACTATTCAATAATCTCTCCTGATTTATTGGATTATGTACCATGATTTAGTGAAATTGATGAAGGGATTGTCTTCAATTTTGTAAATAGGCGTAGGCTCTATGAGAATAATTGGAAGGAAAAAAGATTACATGCATTTTCTGATCTTAAAAACCTATTTTGTCATCATGGATATAGATCTGTTGTCCTAAATAATATCACAAACCATATATTGGACAAATAATATTAAAAAAAAATAAAAAAAAACAATAAAAATTTAGTTTTTTTAACTTGATATATTTTTATTAGACATGATTTAGATAATATTTTGATCCACAAGACCTTGTCCTTCATGGAAATAGGTTTAACATTCAATGAATACCAATAATTGGTGAAAATATTGTTCCAATTTCGTGAAGGAGAGGACCTTAAATTAGTTATTCCCTTATTCTCAAGATCTGAGAAATTATTGGGTGGTTTGAATCATCATAACCATTTGTCATTAATTTAGTATTTTTTTAACCAATAAAATTGGTAATAAATGATAGTAGATAGATATTCACTTTACTTTAAGAGATCAATTTTAAAAATATTTAATGATTTAGATTTACTCTCTAATTTAAACTAAGAGAGATCGTACCTCTTTTTCCGGGCCTGTTCGGACATACGGTTCCCGCGGAAGATCAAGTTGGTGAGCCGTGTGATGGGAAACCTTCCCGCACGGTTCGGAGAGCACTGAATTAGAATGAGAGGTTCACCACCACATCATTGCATGCAAGGAGAGCTCGCTCGATTTTCGGAATCAAATTGGTCCGACTCGTAATTCACTTCTGACTCCGTGTTCGATAGCCCGACCGTAGTGATGTTAATTGTGGTTACATCCATAAGTAGCTTGGTCCATCTTTATTCCATTTCATATATGTCTGAGGATCCGCTGGATTTCCCTAAAATTGATGTCTAGAATATGAAATAAGTTTAAAAAACTTATACTTAAAATAAGTGGATCCCTCCTTATAATAGTAAGTATATGAGATTAATTATTTCCTACTATATAACAATTCCTTCAAATTGTGGTAAAGTTGTGAATATTTTTTTAAAAGATGGTACAAGAGGTACACCAAATTAAAAGAGAACACATGGTGGAGAAGTTAGAAAATGATTTGTTGAAAAATTGTTGAAATAGAAAAGGTGGGATGATGACGTTGCCCTTATATAGGACAGTGAACATTAATGTTTGGTTCCTTGTGGCGTGGGGTTCCTTTTTTTGAATTTTGGCCATCAATGTTTTGTTGATAAACAAATTTATTATAAACGAATAGAAGCGTAAATCCAATTATAAATTACTAAAAAATAAATAAATATATATATAAATTAATATACTATTATATAAAAATGTAAGAATTAGATCCATATTTTTAAAAATTATAATTAAGATCTAAATCTAAGTCAAATCTATAATATGGATATAACTTACATTCTTCCTATAACTTACATCATTCATAGAAATGTCCCTTTACCATCTTTACACAAGGAGTCATGAAGCTATAGAAGTTCCACAATCTATTCAATACATGAAACTGAATTTGGAGCTAAGAATAAATCATTTCCAAACATTAGAAGCAAAGAGATACATAGAAATTGGTGATCAAAATGTTCATCATACACCCAAATGTAAATTACATTTTATATCATCCTCTTAAATAATATTTCTCTTATGAACCTTAGTCTTGCTACACTGATAAATTTTCAAATTAAACAAAAGAGCACAATTAGTCTAGCCTAAATTAAGAATACATATTACCTAAAATCATAGAAATTGGATTCAATTAACCAATGTAAGTAATTTTTACCACATAACAACCAAATTTATCAAAATTCTATCTCTATCTATTACTAACACCACTATGCAGGAATGATGTTGATTAAGATTGCAGAGGCATCTGACCAATTCTTCTTCCAGTCGAAAGCGGAGTGGGATACGAGATAGGATGTATGATTAGTTATACAAATCATTAGGTAGAATGAGGGAAAGAACCATCTATAGATTTGCAAGGTATATTGGAATGAAAGACAAGAGACTTTGACCAAGTGAAGTGGACTAAAGACAAAGATGGAAAAATCTCGGTCAAAAACAAATTTATTAATGAAAGATAGAAGAACTATTTTTACAAGCTTTTCAATAACGTACATTATTCTTTATATTCTAATAGACTAAACAATAAAGAAGATGATCAATATTATACATTTTATTGTAGAATTTAGGAGTTGATGATGATAAAGCTTTGAAAATGATGAAGAATGACAATTCGATTATCAAGATGATATATATTAGCCAGCACAGAGGCACCAAAGCCAACAGAGGCACCAAAGCCAACAGAGGCACCAAAGCTAGAAACAGAGCAAACAGAGCAGTTTGCAGGCTATCAACACAACTAACCTTCTTCTTTTTCTCTCTTTTCTTCTTGCACGTGTTTCATATGCACTCCTCTATTTTTAGCTGGTTAGTTAATGGTTAGTTATTCCAACCTTTCTATAAATAGTTCTCTCTTGTTTGTAATCATTAACAAATAACAACTAAATACTTCATTCTTCACAACTCAATAAAAGTCCCTCAAAGAGGTTATTCATTTCTTGTTCTTGTTCTTCACTCAATTTTCTCTTCATTCTTTTCTCATAATATACTTATTGTTAAATTCATATTTATAAGAACAATTGAAATATAAAAAAGTGTGCAAATTACAAAAGATTTAGTTAATAAATCACACTATGAAGCAATAAGATAATTGAGCAGATGGTGAGATAAGAAACACACATTAGTGAAAACCAAATTGGTTTTATGTCGGAGGGGTCAACCATAAAGACTATATACTTGATGGGGTAGTTGTTAAAAAATACATAAGAGACTAAAAGAACTTACCCATTATTTTCATTAACTTTTTGAAAACATGGGATAAGGTGCTTAGATAGGTTTTTTCTTCTACCAAATTTTTAAATTTGAATCCAGGCTATAGAAAATTAGAAAGACAGGAGACATACTTAAGACATGATCATCCATATTAATATATGAAATTTAATTAAAAACGTTTTTAAGTCTTTGATATGGCAACATATATTTATTGTTAAATTTATCATGTAAATAGTTACATTTTAAATTTACATTATAATATCACATATAAAATTCACCATCAAACTGAATTTTTTATATGCAAAATCATTAATAGAAGATATAGTACATTATTAAGAATAAATTTATATTGACATCACACTTTTTCACTCTTTCCAATATTACATCTTCCCCTTTCTACAAGCCAAAAAAAATTCTGTATTTAGCATTAGGAAGTGGATAATTCTGGAAAGGAATTCATTCCCATGTACATATACGATCTTCCATGGATAAAACGACATCGTCTCTTAAATATAAAAATAGAGAGAAAAAAACAGCAGAAGCTTAATGCATAAGCTACTCGTTGCGTGGCTTCTTTGAAACTAGTGGTATACTCATGAGTTCATACTGGTGGTTCCATTTTGGCTCTATATGTAAATAAAAATAGTATAATATAAAATATAAAAAAACTGAAGATCATTAATTTGAAGTAATAAATTATTAAAGTATTAAATTTGAAATAACCAAAACATTATATAATTAACTGTAAAATTTCTATAATTATAAATTTAAAAAATTAAGAATATAAGTCTAACTAAAGTATAGAAAAATATAATAAAAATAATACCACATGATGCGTCTTTTTTATCATTCTTAAAGAATACACGATATAATTTTAGTCATCTTTTAAAGCATACAAAAATAATTTAAAAATGAGCAAATATTTGATATTTGTTATTTATTGATCTTTGTCCACTAAAATTGCATGAAGTGTAAAGGATCTTCTACACATTTGAGTTTTTCCAATGTATTGGGTTAGCCAACTATACAATAGGTAGAAGTATAAAATAAAAAATCAACAATATAAGCATGACAAAATATTTTTTAATGTGCTTCAATTAACATTTTCCTTAAACAAATTGACCCAACCGTCACTATATTTAGCTGAAAATCATAGCAAACCCACATGCAAGAATCTCAAGTATCAAGTTGTCTATAGCAATAACAACACCATATAGAAATCAATTTTAACAAATTAATGTTTATACGAGTGCAATGTTAATAAGTAGAAATTTATTAATATTATTTTTATGTTATGTTTGTTATTATTACTATTCTGAATTCTTGTTATACTATTGTTATTATTGATTATGTTATTAAAATTAGTCTTAATATCACTAATTTTTGTGTTTAATGATGAATACTTTATTTTTTTATCTGAGTGAGTTGTAATCGTAAAATTTTAATTATGTCAAATTTATGAGTTCTTTTTTTAGCCTGCCCCTAGAACAATTATGTTTATTTTATTTTGATGGACGATGTATTTAAATATTTGAACATTTACATGGGCAATATTAATGGTTTTGAATGAATAGTACAATATTAGCAGATGTATAAGATATGTATTTTTTTATCTGAGTGCTTTTATAGTAAGAGAATAAATGGAGGATGAAGTGAAATAATGAGTGAGGTTTTACCTCCTGGTTAATTTAATCTATGAAGTTATTATTACTATTGTTTTTATGTTCGTAACCAATATTGTCATTATCCCGTTAATTTTATCATTATGGTTACATTATATAATCTTATGTTATACACAATTTAAATTTAATATAACTAAAAAAATCACAAAAGTATTATTGTATGAATTATTATGAGTATTGATTTGTTGAAATTATTTGATTTTAAAATAAATTGTAACAAATAAAATTCAAATTATATGAGATAATATCTCCCTTTTCTACAAGCCAAAAAAAATTCTGTATTTAGCAATAGCAAATGGATAATTTTTGAAAGTAATTCATTCCCATGTACATATACGACCTTCCATGGATAAAACGACATCGTCTCTTAAATATAAAAATATAGAGAAAAAAACAGCAGAAGCTTAATGCATAAGCTTCTAGTTGCGTGGCTTCTTTGAAAAGCTTCCAAAGACGTGTTGGCTGTTGCATGGAAAATTCATAATTAATCAAAAGTTTATTATCCTATGTTTCCCCATATATTCTTCTCTCAACATCTTAACCAATGAAATCATTCCACGTCATTCATAATTCATAACAATTTGACTAAACTATCACTCCAACAAGACATGTCGAATGTTCATACAAGCAACACATAAACATCATCGATTTTGGCACAAGTGTTGTATACTATATCCCAATCCCTCTCATTCTAATTTTTTATTTTTATTTTAATTATGAAATATAATATGTTGGTTGTTATATTAGTGCCCTCTAAGCTAAATAAGATGGATATAGAGAAAAACGTTGAAAATATATAATACATCAAATGAAATTATTGAGGTTTGCATGTCTCCACAAATTGCATTATTAAGTGGTAATATATCAAATGAAATTACTATAACAAAATTAGACCCCAGATAAAACTAGTAAAATTAAATCCTCTGAATATTGTAACATATTTTGCATGAAAACTCTTATACATTTTCGTTGAACCTAGCTAGCATGAGATATTGCTTTGGAAGAAGTGTTTGATATGGATGTGAAGGGAATGAATGAATGAATTGAGTGCGTTGAAGAGATTCCTTACTTAATACATTATTATATGAAGTCTACATGAAGAAAGACAATGGGAATATACAGTGTGTTTTGTGGGTTGGTGCAAAAAGAGAGTAATATAGTATATTTCTTAAGTACATTTTTGTTCGGTTCGTATGTACATGTCTAATGTCTATTAACTTTGACATAGCTTTAATGTTACTCTAATTTGACACTCCAGCAGCTGATGAATTCCCAACACATGGAGGATAAAGATTTATTGTCTCCAAACACATCTCTAAGTATATTTTGAATAAAGCAAAAATAGAAAAAATCATGAATATTTAATTTTTTTTAATTTGACATAATATATTTTGATTCGTTCATGATAAACTTGAGGACAACAAATCTTCGTCCCACGTAGAAAGATCTCTCTAAACTGGTGAAATATCATTGGAAGAATCAGGTTGCCCCATCTCCACTCTTACCACCATCTTTTCCTTTTTATCTTTACAAAAGCTTGGACATGTGATAGTTATATTTAATTTAGACCCTAATTAATCCAAGTCAAGAAGTTAAACTCGTCCAAAGTGGAAAATTCTATGCAAATATCTTTCCTTCATTCATAAAACTCAAATAAAAATTCACTTAAAGAACACAAGTTCATCACTTCGTGTACCACAAGACTTGGGTTATTCTCTAATAACTTTTTAACTTGAGCTTTATAATTCATAACTATGGTGAATTATCTTTTTGATAAAGTTTTTCATTTATAAATAATAACATTTTTCTTAATAAATCATTCACATTTAAAAATAAAAAGGTCTCCTTAGCTAGGCAACATTTATTGATTGATACAAACACATACACGGGAACATAACCAAACTTGACGTCCAAGCAACATTTCTTACATCTAAGACTACTTCCCCTTTGTTTCCACCTTTCTTTTATTGGTTATATCTTTTTGTCTCTTGGCTCTTGCAATTAACAATTTTGGAAAATCAGGCACAATAGTTCAATCATTGAATCATTCATATAGCACACACAATATATACAATATACTCAAGAAGAAGGTGATTCAAGATCCTTAAAGAGAGAATAAGCTACTACTACCCTTTACATTTCTTTACCCACCAACTTCTCTATTTTTCAGGGTTTTTCTTTCTTCTTTCTTGTTTTTCATTCAAAACATTTTCTATTACTAGTGTGGTGATATTGTAGGAAGAATATCATTGGAGGAGAAAGGCTCAATTTTGTGATAATATTAACATAGGAAGATGACATGGTGCAATGATTCTGATGAGGAGAGGGGCATTGAAATTGAATCAATCACGCCTACTATTACTCCTAGAGCTAATAACAACAACACTAGAGCAATAAAACTTACCAAAGATATTCGAACCATAACTTGCCCCTCATGCGGCCATAACATTCAATTCCAAGATCAGGTACTAATTTATTTAAGTTCTTGTTCTCCTAATACTCTTTTTTTGGTTATAAATTGTTATTGCTGATAAAAAAACAAAGTGAATTGAGGTCTAGATGCCCTTTATTTAACTAGGCTATAAACACCTTTAACTATTCATTCATATGTTATCCCAAATTATGTCTCAAATCTTATTACGCACAGATAAAATATGTTTTGTCAATTAAAAAATTAAACATTCATTTTTTTATGTTTTTGCTTGATCGTCATTGGTACAAGATATTATTTAGGATATGATTCGAGACAATAAATCCTGTTATTCACTTAAACACGAGATTCATGGGATTTTTTTTCTTCGTTTTTTTACACATACACACATGTTTGTGCTTTTATATTTGTTTTTAAGAAGTTGATTTTGTTTATGCGCCAACTTTATAGTTTTTGTTGTGTATTGAAATTTGATAGGGTGGAATTAATGAGTTACCGGGGTTACCAGCTGGAGTAAAGTTTGATCCAAGTGACCAAGAGATTCTAGAGCATTTGGAGGCAAAAGTGGTTTCTGATGTACACAAGCTTCATCCTCTTATTGATGAGTTCATACCAACGCTTGAAGGGGAAAATGGGATTTGTTATACACACCCAGAAAAGCTACCAGGTTTAATTTTGATATTTTTATACTTTATTATGATTTATTACTTTAATTAATATGGTTTAATGGTTTGGATAAATACTGTTTAATGCATTGCATAGGTTATAGTTGTCATTGAAAATATATTTTTTGGAGATACATATCTTGGTGTGCACGGTACCGCGTGCATGGAATTAATGTTTTTAAGTAATGAATAATGATTTCTTCATTGAGAAGGAATGAAGGATCTAACTATAAGGCGGTTGAAAATGACTATAAAACATTTATACTTATGCTCTCTATAAATGAGATCTCAAATAAATTATTATGATAATATATTTTTAGTTCTAATTAACTTAACACCTTTTTTTAGTTGTTAAATAAGAGATTGTAAAAACTTTCTAAAGGGATTAGAAATCATGGTTTGTGAAACTTGGGGATAAAAATGAAGATAAACCTCAAGAAAACAAAATATTTTTCACCATTGTAAAAAACCATGTCTATGATATTTTGCTTAATGTTTTTCATGCATTTATAACCTTCCAAAGAAAAATGTCCAAAGGGTGTTATTTTATATGTATGTGGGTCATTCTTAGAAGATGTTATTCCCTAAAAGAAAGAAGCACATGAGATTGAAGGAACACTCAACTCTTTGAGTAGGGATTAGCTGTCCCACTTTTCTGTGTCTCATTATGTCTCAGTCCAATAGAAATTTGACACATCCTAGAAAAGAAAATTAAAAAAAATATAACGTAACATTTTTATGTGATTTAGTAGGATATGATTGGCTTGGGACATAGGGACGAGAAGATTTCGGGACAAAAGATCATGGTTCCAACTCTTTTGTGAAACCAACTTGTTCATGTTACCAGAAAGTGGTTGAGTTGGCAATATCTACCAAACAATATAGTAGCATCCTATCTTATATTAGCCATGTAGCAAGTGAAACATAAATATGTTATTACTAGATTTTCAGTAACATTTTAATTTTACGTCACATTTCAATCTTACCCTAACTAAAAGGTTGTTGTCTGCAAATTCTATCAACCCAAAAAAATGATGTTGATGCCTTCTTAGTTCTTACTCTTAACAAGGACTAATTTCTCAACCTTTGTAGAATAATATTCAGATTATTTGATGAAACTTAACTCCTAAACATCATTCACACACATAATTTATATATCACAGAAAACAATTACTCATAATTTGACTAGATATCATGTAACTGTTAACAAAGAATAACATTTCAAGTCTTGGAAAAGCATTATTTATAATTGAAAGCTCTCGATCTGCAACAAAAAAAATGATTATTTTTTAAAATTTAAGAATTACCAAGCAACAAAAAAAAGGATTATTTTCAGAGACCAATAGTATATCATACTTGAGTTAAACATAAATCTCATATATACTAACATGAAGATAATATTTTCTCTAGATAATGCAATAAAGATATGAAACATTTCGTTAAAATAGTTCTGTATTCTGTTTTATATCTAATTGATTAACTATATGGTTAATAAATCATATGGGTAATTCTGTATTTGTTAATTGATTAATAATACAGTTAATCGATTAACTGATTAGTTGTTAGTTGGATAATATAGTATATAAAGGTTGATACCATTATTTCTTGTAATCTAATTCATTGAGAAAATAATGAGAATATTATTCTTTTTCCTTCTTCCTAGCTTCTTCAAGATTTTCTTTCTTGCATAACTCTTACCATTTTAACATATTTTGTTGTGTGAAACAATGCAGGAGTAAGCAAAGATGGACAGATCCGCCACTTTTTTCATAGGCCTTCAAAAGCATACACAACAGGAACAAGGAAAAGAAGAAAGGTTCATACTGATGAAGAAGGAAGTGAGACAAGATGGCACAAAACAGGAAAAACTAGACCAGTTTTTGGTGTTGGTCCAGTGAAAGGTTTTAAAAAGATACTAGTACTATACACCAACTATGGCAGACAAAAGAAGCCTGAAAAGACTAACTGGGTTATGCATCAATATCATCTTGGTAGTAATGAAGAAGAGAAAGATGGAGAATTAGTGGTCTCAAAAGTCTTCTACCAAACACAACCTAGACAATGTGGTAATAATAACACCTTTATGAAGGACCCATATGAAAATAAACATACTAACCAAATTGGCTATGATGATAGTACAATATTACCTAGAAATGCATCTCCTTTGAACTACTATGATGTTCCTTACATAAATTATGATCATGTTGTTCACGATAGGGAAAGCTCACCTCAACTTATTCCAAACATGGTTACTCATCAAGGTGATGGATCTTCCTTTATTCGCTTAGCAATGGATCATGCAAACAAAGCAAGACTTGAGAGAAAGTAACACTTGCAAGAGCTTCTTCGTATATATAGAGCACTATATTTTGATTCTAGTGACAATGATTACATGGATGAATATGCTTCTGTTACATACTAAATAAAATTATTGATTCTATACATAGGATTAGGATTGAAGTATTCCATATTGGGATATATACTTATGGAGGACATACACATATTTGACCCTGATTGAAGTAAATAGGCGAGCAAGGTATTTTTGATACTATGGTTTTATTATCTTAATTTTAGTGTACAAGCAATCTTTAACAGATATAATAATATCATAGTAGGGTTGTTTTTTTATCATTTATAAGAAAATATAGTACTTCAATTACAGTGGGGTTGTTGTTAATTAGACTATGAATTCATCTGAGCCAAAATATAGTGGAAATTTACAGAAATAATGCAAATTGACTTTTATGTTACTGAATTGTGCAAGTTTTTCACTTTTTATAGATTGTGGAGAAGTCATATCTACCATGCACTACTTCCATTTTTTCTTAACATCAAAATCGTGGCACACAGCCACGTTTTTCTTAGGCATGAACGAGTTCAATTTGTTTTTCACTAAATTGTGCATGAGAGCAACTATTTCTAGTATTTTTTTGTGCAGAAATCGTTTATATCATTTAGCATTTTATAGAAATCGTGTACTTCATCGACGATTTATGTTTATAATATCTTCATATTCCATTCGTAATAAACATTCATTGAAAACATTTGAAGAAGAAAAATATACCACTTTGATAGAATACTTTACGAAGAAAAATATATCACATAGACATTCCTAAATTAGATATATTGTAGATCACTGGTAGACATTTCTATCTACTCGCAACTATTTGTTTTGGTATTCACTAATTTTATTCTTCTAATATATAAGACAACTCTATTATTTATACTTATAATTTTTTATTATCATTATACTACTTATTAATGTGAATAATAAATTATGTCCAACCAAAAAATGTACTTGTTCAAAAGTCAAGTTTTGACAAAAAAAACTGAATTTTTGGAGATTGACTATCATCAAAATTGGACCAACAAATAAATTAAAATTATATTCTGAAAATATGCAAATCAATTCAAATTAGAGAATCTCATATCAATTTTATTGTGTTGCATAAATCACTTTGATTAAAAAATATTAAATTTTTAGAGATTTGATTTCATAAAAAAATGGTCAATAAATAAATTAAGGTGATAATCTAAAAATAAGCAAATCAAATAAATTTGATATAAATGGAGTTGAATTTTAAAATAAAATAATTGCAATTGGAATAAGTTAAAAATATCAAATGATTTTTTTCCTCCTAATTTTGTTTTCTAACTAATTTAAAAATAAAAATGAGGTTTAAAAATCTTTTGTGATTTTATAAGATCTAAAAAATTATTTTTACATATTTGTTGGTGATATAATAATTTTAGGATTTTTAGAACTACCAAAATAATTTTATGCTCAGATGATTCTATGTAATTTTAAATTTTAGAATCAAATAATTATTTTTACTTTATTTGGATATTGGGCTATTTTTAAAATAAAAAAGAGCATTTTCTGAATTGTCTTGGGATCCAAAACATCTTATTCAAATTTCTTTAACTAAGGAAAGAGTGAATTTCAAAATTTTATTTAAAATACATTTATTATATGGTGAAAACAAAAAAGAAACCTGAATTTGATTAGAGAGAAAATTATATCCCCTTAATCTTCTCTAAATTCTTAATGATAGAGATTTGATTTTACAAAAAACATGTGTTTAATTCTCTACTGTACATAATAGTGTAGATTCATGGAAATAAAGACTCTACAAAAAATAAAATAAAAATAATACTTTAATGGTTGTACCTCTCGATCCAAAAGTAGCAAACAATCACACATAATAGTTTGAATTATGATTGAGTAAGAAAACTCAAATGTGTGCTACTCAGGTCAAATATCACTTATAGAAGAAGTCTAATAATGGCCACCCTTTTAACCAATTCTTTTTTAGACCAGATTTGAAGTGTTGATAAGGTTAAACTGGCCCAATTTCTTTTCGAGGCAAGATTTGAAGAACCTAAGCGCTAACCTATTTTATCAGCTCTACAAGATAGAGACAATTGGTTTTTGAAGAAAAATTAAGAATTAACTAATCATATGTTAACTCCTTATACCTTGCCATTAATTTGAATTTGATTAATTTTAAATCAATTTACAAAAATGAATTGTTATAAATTCAAAAAAACGAAAGTTAAATTATTATTTTTAAAGCAAATATATTTAGTTTTTGAACTTTTACTTTTAAGGATTTTAAACTCTTCTTTTAATCATATATTAGAACTTGAACTTCACATACTATTAATACGATTTTGATGGTCGAATGACTTTTCTAATTAGTGTCGTTCACAAAAATCGAACTCTTAATTTTTGATCATCTTAGAATCTACTTATATTTTATAACATTAGACCAACAACTTGTTTTTTTTGTTTCTCATAGGTATTCTTGTACGAGAGACAATCCTATTGACCTAAAAATATCTATAGGTATGTAGACTAAATCTCCATTTTAATAAGTTAGTTTGAAAAATTATTTTTTAATAACAAAGTAGATAAAAAACACCCTACCTCTAAGTAAAAGCCGAGTAATTTAAGATTGAGAAAGCAAGTGGACCTAATTTTCGAATAATTGAACAATATAATAAATCATTATCAGTTATTATTTATTCCTTAGTATTTTTTCTAATTTATGAAATTATAAATATGAATTATTTGATTGATTTACATTCGTTTTGGCCTTTTTGGGACCCTTCCTTCACCTCTTCACCTCTTCACCTCTTCCCCTTTGTGGCAGCGCCGTCGCGAGTGAGAAAAATGAGTGTCGGCGGTTCTCCACATCTTGACGACGACGAGTATGAAGAGGATAACGATGAAATTTTCCTTGATGAGTCTGATATCATTCATGAAGTTCCCATTGACGATGAAGATCTTCCTGATGCTGATGACTCTGATTCTGAACATGTTGGTATGAACTACTTCCCACTCCTTATAAACCCTATGCTATCATTTCTATCATTTCTTCACATCTGAATAATTTTTCATTATTGTTATTTCGATTATTTCAGAGGAACCCGATGATTCTGTCCATATATTCACTGGACACACTGGTAATAAAATTTCTTCATGCTTATTCTTACTTGAATTTAATTGGTTTGAAATTAGAACCAAAAGGTTTTATTCCAATCAAGGGTTTTATTGGCTGATTGACAATTTATTTTTTATCCCTAAAAAGTGGGGCCGTGTTGACGGGGCTCTGAACTAGTCGGTCTGGGGAGGGTAGATGTACGCTATCGGAAGCGGAGAGCGTGTTTCCAGGCATACATATACCAGGTCTTATCAAGGCAGCAAAGTTATGATAGTGGAACCAGAAATTTTAGATAGTGAAAAAAGAAATCTGTAAGTACAAATATTTAGGTAGACAAGCAGATACAGATAGTAGGTGTGGAAATAACAAATAAGTATCGTATATAATAGAAAGTTCCTCAATTCAGGTGGGGGTGATTGCCCTCACTAGCTTGCATTTTGGTCTGCTATGGATAATTCCATGTTTTCTTGGATTTTTGTTGAATAGGGGAATTATACTCAGTTGCGTGCAGCCCAACGGATGCGGTGTTGGTGGCAACTGGGGGTGGTGATGACAAAGGATTTCTCTGGAAGCTTGGCCAAGGAGATTGGGCTTCTGAGCTTCAAGGTATTAATAAATGCATGATGCATAAGCTACTGATGGATGAATATTTTTTCTACTCAGGATAAGTGCACCATGATGATCGATGAAGCTTGATTGACATCATGCTACATGTAATGTATTGAATCACCAAGTCATCCTGTTGTTAATTCCTTGCAGGTCATAAAGATTCTGTATCTAGCTTAGCTTTTAGCTATGATGGGCAGTTTCTTGCATCGGGTAGTTTAGATGGAACTGTTCAATTATGGAATGCATCTGGGAATCCGACAGGTGTACTTGATGGTCCTGGAGGTGGCATAGAGGTGAAGTGAGATTCTTAACTTTGTTGGTTGTTTTTTCCTAAGTAATGGTTAAATTAGTTCCATTATATCTTTCAGTGGCTCAAATGGCATCCAAGAGGACACGTACTCCTAGCTGGTTCTGAGGATTCCACTGTGTGGATGTGGAATGCTGATAAAGTTGCTTTTCTTAATATGTTTGCTGGTCATGCTAGTAGTGTGACGTGTGGTGATTTCACTCCTGATGGTAATAATTTCTCTTCATCTCGCTGTGTTTTCTATCTGTTATTATTTATGTTATATATTTTAACATTTTTCAGTTACCTTCTGCTTGGTACCTTAGGTAAAACAATTTGTACTGGTTCTGATGATGCAACTTTGAGAATATGGAATCCAAAAAGTGGAGAAAACATTCATGTTGTGAGGGGTATGTAACTTTCACTGTATAGTATTATTTTTTATGATATGAATTACAGGCTTTTGTAATTATTAATGCCAAAACTACAATATTAAGTGTAAGAAGCTCTAATTGAAAACTTCTCTACTCATATCTTCCAGAAAACATGTATCAGTTTCTTGCAATATGTAGCTATGTTATATTAAATATAAAAAAGGAAGCTGTCTTTGCCACTCACGTAAGAGTCTACATTGTTTATTCATTTACATGTTTTCTGTTTCTCAGAACCTTCATTTTTTTGCATGTGTGTATTGGACTATTGGCTAATGCGTTTACCTTCTATTCTTCAATAATACTTGTTAGCTGTTCTTAGTTACCATTGAAATTGCCCAGTGTTTAAAATATTCCACAGTACCTTTTTTAATAAAAAAAATCTGGAATTTTTCCTTGAAAAAGTTCTGGATGTAGTTTGAGCAATTCTTACAATCCATTAAAGGCATCTTCACAATTATCCTTGATCTCTTAGTAATTTGAGTAATTTTTACTATAAATTAAAAGCATTTTCACATGTATCTTTTATCTTTTTTCTCAATATCAACCAGAGCCAACATTCACCAGTTAAAATTGAGTAATGTCCTCTCATGAGTCATGATAGCTTGACATAACAGTGATGTCAAATTATTCTTCTTTCATCTGCATTTTTATTCTTTTGCCTTATGATGATTATAGCAACCTGCTAAATTTTGATTTCTAGGTCATCCATATCATACTGAGGGGTTAACATGCCTGTCAATAAATTCAACTTCAACTCTGGCTCTCACTGGTTCCAAAGATGGATCTGCCCATATTGTGAACATCACTACAGGAAAGGTATGTGTTTTCATTGCATTTCATATTTCTGAACTACTTTATGATTTCTTTTTCTTTAGAAGCCTTTTGGCTGAGTCTCGAGTAATGTTTAAAATTTTTGGCTCCTGATTTCAATTTTACGAAATTTAAGGTCCTAATAAACTGTTAGAATTGTAGTTGCATAAAGAAAAACTTGAGCATATAATCTTCTAAAGAATGATAGCATTCTATGTCAGTTGCATGGTTTGAGTGGAAAGGAGAACTTTTGAGGGATTGATTACTTTGGTCCATGGAATCATCTTGCATTTCAAGGGCTAAAGGGAACAAGCATCTGAGAATCTATGAGAATTAGATCAAAGATTGTTTGGAATGACAGTTTCGCACTATTCAGTACCTTCATTGAAATTTTATCTTGCAATGGAGTATAGAGATATTTGAACATTGTCACACTTAGGCTTGAGACTCTGTGTCCCTATTTATAAGCAGTGACTCTCTCCATCAAAAAGTAACTTCCCCCTTCCATTATGCGAGTATGATCCTTTTCCCTTAACCCTCAACAGTCATATTCTTAATCTGTTGTTCTTAATTGACCAATTTCTCCTCTGCCTTGTGTTGCACCCCGTCTTCACCCGTTTAACCAGCCTTCAAATTATACCATGCGGCCATAAATTGGCTAAGCTGAAGCTCAAAACAGAGGTGATAGATGAAGAGTATAGTGGCAGATAAAAGGAGAATGAAGCGATTTGGCTCCCTATTAGCAATATGTTTGTGAAGACAAAGGAGAAGGCATAAATGAAGAGTAAGTGACATGGAGAATCAAAGCTTCAAATTTTCTTTCTTTCTGCCATGGGGGTGGTGAGAAGATGAGGAAAGCTAGGTTTTTACTTATTTGACAGAAAGCTATAAGGGATGGCTTGGGGTTCAATACCTAGTGGTTGAGGTGTTAGTTGTTGAAAGGAGAGCAACAATGTCTGCTCTGACTCCTAGCTTCACTTTCATTATATTTTGAGTTCATATTATTGTTTATTTTATTCTAGTATATTATTATTAGGATAGATTTATTCCCGTAAATGTGTTCAAAATATCTAACTGTTATCTTTTAGTTCTTGGAAATAGTCTCTCTATCGCGGGGTAAGACTGTGTATATCTATATTAGCAATGCCCTTGTCGGGGTCAGAGTCAAATCAAATTGTGGCGCGGATATGGGGATTAAGGAAATAAAGTCAATCCTTTCTGATAGCTATAACTTTTGGCCTAGTGATAAGTGTGTGGTCCTGCATATTTTAGTTACTTGGTTGGTTTGCTGGTGGAATTGGATTATCTAGAAAATTGACTTGCTGGTTGTGACCTAGCAAGATTGAGTTTGGGGTCTTTAATTCAACTGAGGTCTTAGTTCTCATGAACATATAATCCAGTGAGAAACTATTTCCTTGCATTATGTAACTTGTGTAGTGCTGGAATAAGACCCTGCGGCCCAACACTTTTATCACTTATCCATTGTGCTAATTATTCCTTAACTTCCTTTTGGCCCTGGATGCTGTAAATTTTATTTCTGTGTAATGGTTTTTCGCATGTAAGTGTACTTTTCTGCTTGGTTTGGTTGACAGGTTATAAGTACCCTGGCTTCTCACTCAGATTCCATTGAATGCCTTGGGTTTGCACCAAGGTATGTTTTAACTTTTCAGATTAACAATCTTCTCATTTTGTATATTGTGCTTATTTGCATGTCCATGTATGATTTTGTGCTTGCACATGTGCAAAATGAACTCAGGCTTCGTTAATAAATACAAAGCAAAACTAAATGTCATGACTAATGAATCATGATATGTTATTTGATTTACATGACCTAACTCTCAATGACTTGGTTAACATTATAATACAGTTTTCAAAAAATAATCCCATCTTATTTCCAAGGAATATAATAGACTGCAAAAGAAACTAAACCTGGCTGGAATATAAAGAATTTATACAAGTGGAATTATAGACAACAACATACATGCATTTTGTACCTAGTGTCTAGTGAGTTCAGACAAGTTGAATTATAAACTAAACCTTGCTTGAATATGAGTAGTCTTTGTATCATGTATCTGATTTCACTCATCTATATACATCATCTCAACATTTCATGATTTCAATAATTGCATGGTTTGTTTTATATGATCAAATGACCTGGACCTTGCATTCTTCAATTACATGTGAGCCATTGTTAACTTTGTACATTGAAATTTTATGATAGTGATTCCTGGGCTGCAATTGGAGGCCTGGATAAAAAACTAGTCATCTGGGATGTAGAACATTCCTTATCCCGAGGCACATGTGATCATGAGGTTTGTTCATAATCCTGTATTTAGAAACTAAATCAGTCTTGGTTGCAATTATTCTTTGGCTTCTATTGGAATTATAAATTTCTGTTTTTGTCGTGTCGGCAGGATGGGGTGACATGTTTGACTTGGCTTGGTGCATGGCATGTGGCTACTGGATGTGTGGATGGAAATGTAAGATTGTGGGATAGCCGGTCTGGTGAATGTGTAAGAACATTCAGGGGACATTCTGATGCCATTCAATCTATTTCTGTGTCTGCTAATAAGGATTACCTTGTTTCGGCTTCGATTGATGGTACAGCTCGTGTTTTTGAGCTTGAAGGGCTTCAATAAGCTATGTCTTGTATCATTTATCTTGTTAACACCCCTTGTCCTGGGTGTTACTCTAAGAAGCCTCATATTGATGTTTTTTTAATGTTAGTTAATAGTAGTTGTAGGATAGGGTTTTCATATGGAGGACCCAGAGAACAAAAAGTTTGATTTGTTTGAGTGTTTATTTTCCCCGCTGCTTTTGATGTTCATACTGACTCAAAAGTTTACTGTGCTCAATGTACCAAAAAGAAAGTGCTCAATGGAGCATTTATTGCAGGCATTTTATCAAAATCACTTCATAAGTGTTCGGTGTAGTGAGTTCATAAAAGTAAACAAAAGCAAACTTTTGCTACTATGTTTAAGCTCCCAATCAATACTGTGAGATTCCATTTGACACTGATGGGTATTAAACCATATTCTCGAATATTAGTATTCTCATACAGGATATTATAATTTATTTGCAAAATGGTATATCTTTCTTATATATATCTACCGTTTTAGAAAATGAATGAAGCATTAACTCCCCCAACATGTGGTATGAATAAGCTTTTTTACTACAAAATGATTTGTGAATTTTATACTTAATTAAGTTCCAATTCAATCCTCTAACAAATATACTGTAATTTAGCTAAAAATTCACGTTATGTCAATGCATTGTTTCAATATTTATTTTTAAATGATTGTTATTAACTTATCAAGAACAAAACAAGAATTTCTCCCTTGAAATTGATTCGTTATTTATTATATATAAAAAAAGAGAATTTAGTCCACAATTAAACATTTGCAACTATCAATTAACTTCTTACTATTTTCTCCCGTATCAATTAACTTCATACTATTTTCTTCCGTATCAATTAACTTCTTATTTTACGAGGAGTTATAATAAATTATAAAATAATATTTGAGACCTAAATAAGAATAAAATTATTATTTGTGATGAATATTCTCTTAATCATTTATAAGATTCATCCCAATGTATTACAATTGTCTAAAGCTAAAATTGGTTTACAATTATCTAAATCAAAGATTGAATTTGAATTTTACACGTCAATCAAACTTATATCATATTTAACGAAGGAATTAATGTGCATATATCTTAGTTGTCACATCATTAATATTATTTATCATTAATTTTTAAATAAATGAATAATAAATGATGTATAGAAAGGATAAAATATTTAACAAAGATTATATGTCCCATATTTTTCTTGTTTCTATATCCCAAAATCAATTAAATTTTACGAAATAATATTAAAATACTAATTTCTGTTTTTATAATTTTAATTTTTAAATGAATGTAATTTTCTCATTAGATTGGGACATCAAGTGAGACATTAATAAGGACATATTATTCTTATCTGTATGGGAATAGCATTTCTTATATTCATGCCAATAGGAATATACAAAAAATCACAGGTGACTACTGGACTGTTATAAATCAAACAATCAAACAAAAGCATAAAACTGACCAACATAGAAACATCTTTTTCCTATTGATTGTACAGATCCAAGATGAACTTATCCTCATCAAATGAATTGAAAATAATAATGTACAAAATATCTTCTCTCGCTTTTCAACACAATACATAGTTTTTCTTTCCTAAAGAGACACTATAAAAGAAAAAAAGAAATCTAAAACAAAACAAATAGAAATTGGAAGGGGATTAAGGAATTTTTGCAACAACAAATTCCCTTATCAAGAAAAACAAAATAGCAACATGTGCTTATTCAATTTCAATTCAACCATTTTTCTGACCAATGACATAGATTACTTTAAAACATTTTGTCATGTTGCCCTAGTTTGTTATTAACAAAAACAATATACATGAAAAAACAAACTTTCTCCTTGTCAAAGCCAAAGGGCACCAGCATCCTTTAAGATAGGAACCAACTCACCTGAAATATGAGTTGCTATGACTTTTTCCAACCCTCCAAATAACTTTCCACCGACGAACACCACTGGTAACTGCATCGTGCCGCCTCCTTTGCCACCCTGGCTTAACAGGCAGGCGGCCACGACAGCAGTCTCATGGTGTTCGTCGATCTCGTGGACAGGAGGGTTGACTCCTAGACTTTGTAACAACCTTTGAACAACATGGCACATGCAACAACCACGTTGACCAATGATTATGACTGCGTTTTCGGATACTAGTTTGATCACGGTGTTGGATGGATCCATATTCATGCCATTGGGGAAGAGGGTTGCTCCGGCGACGGGGAGGTCACGTGTGGCACGTGTGGTGGGAGTGACTAGGGTTCTATAAGCATAAGGGATTGCTTGGTGCATGGTTGAGGAAAAGAGAGGGAAATGGAGAAAGAGAGTGAATTGAGTGGGGGCAACAAAGGAAGGGAGATTATAAAGTGAATGGCAAAGGTGTATTATAACAAATAATCATTTTTTTCCACGTAAAAGGTGTCCTTAGTTTAAGTATAGTAAGATATCTCTACCCAACAAAATTTTTATTTTTAACACAAATTCATGGTTAGAAATACACTTGGATCTTTTATTTTAACAAAAGTTTAAGGAGCCTAGGGATTTATAAGTTAGGATTGGTGCTCACATATGCTGTTTGAAGGTGCACAATACACTGTACGTCATTGATTTAGTTTTTTATTTGTTAAAATATGGATGATATATATAGGAAATGAATGAATTGAGAACAATTTTTATATAAAAATCATAAAAATAACAAAGTAATCTTACAACCCATTATGTTAAATTAAAAATTAGATATTGATCACATGATAGTCATATATATATATATATTTATTGATGATTTAAATAAAATTTAATAATTCATATTAATTCATTTCATTTCTAAAAATAGTACATCCCGGTAAGGTAAATTGTTTCCTCTATCTATATATAATCTAATTAATAAAAATGAAATGGTAAATAAAATTATATGCATTTTGTGACATAAAAATGTTCTACTGACTTTCTTGTGACCCTAATTTTACTTAAAATCATTAAAAATATTACATATACATCTTTGAACAAGCTACAAACTATTTAATTTCCTTATAAAAATTTATTATTTCTTTTTTAACCAATAATATTATTCACCTTATTAACAAACTATTTTGGAGTGTACTAATATGCGTTGGTTCAAATGGTACGTGTTTGATTCTCTTAAGCAAGGTCTCAAGTTTGAATCTTGTGGATAGAAAGAATGTCTAAATATACTTATAATAAGTATTGCTCTGGTAAGACATTGTTATTTGTGGCACTCAGTATAATAAACAACAAAATAGATAGAGGGGTCTAACGCCAACGACAGGTACGCGCTCTTGTGCGTCATAGGCAGTGTGGGTGACGTAATTTGAGTCACGGACTGGGTCAACAAATTCTTAGACCTATCTCATCATAATGGATTTGTATCATATGACTTTACCAATCTGTACGGTTAAATGAAGGTTGAACCATTGTATGATTTTAATTATACAAAAACTTAAATGTAAATTATTAGATCTTCATTTCAATTAGTAAGATATCTTGAAATCACAAAAATCATCATTAAGTCCATAATCTCTCTGTTTTTTAAGCTTTTATTTGCCCATACACATTTAGTATGCACAATACACACATATTATATTTTTAAAGAAACATGTGAGACTTAGTGAAGGACGGTGCAGCAAAACAAGACAATATCTGATGCTGTAATTCTCCATCTGTATGAACTTGATTGGGTATTATTGTCTGCCACGTGGTGGGAGAAGGAAGGAAAGGATCCTTCCACGTTCCAGAGTTGTCGTGTTTGAATTAGTCCTTGGTCTGTGTGGTTCACTTCCACTACACGTTTTACATGCACTTCTTTATTCTTTAAACTATTACTAAAATGTTGTCATAAATTAACACGATAGAAGCCTACATATTTGGTGACTTAACTTGTTTAAAAAAAATTCAAATTTTAGGTAAAAGTATGGTCTAACTTGTTAGTATATTTAAAAGCTTGTTATACTATATAATCTTAAAATATGTTATATATTTACATTTAAATAGATTAATAGATCTATTTTTAATTAGATCTATCTAACCATAACAATCATATTATACTTTTATATACATTTTTATTAAAATTACATTACTTATATTCAAATTGTATAATATGACATTATCAAATATTATAACTAAATAGATCAGTCTATTAAACTAAATAGACTTTTCAAAAACTAAATCTGATCTAACTTAAACCTATTATAGGCCTGTTATTAAGCCAATAATAATTGATTTGATATGTTTCTACCCTAATTGACACTCATTCTAGTTAAATAGAGTTTGATGTGTTAAGTAGTACCACGTTATGGGGTGAGAGAGTGATGTTATCTAACCACACAAAATGTCATTATTCCAAATATCAACTTCATCAAATTCAATGTTCGCCTAATTTACTTCCCCCTCAGGGCGGCTCTAGTTAAGATATGAGGTGGAGATGAAGTTATCCTTATTTTAAAAGGGAAGATATTACTTTAAGAATAAATTTAAAAAATATATTTCACACCTTATTAGAGAGAAATTTAATGATTTAAATTAGTGTAAATCTGAAATATTATATTTCTCTATATTGAATGATTAAGATATATAATAGGTTTTTTGAAGTATACTTTTTTATACAACATGTGGTATCCTTTTACTTTATGAGTAAAGAGCTAATCCATTTTAGGGTATATGACACTTCAAACAAATGTCGATCTTAGAAATTAAACTTCATTTGTATTTTGAAATAACTTTAGTTACATATGGCTTCATTAATAATAAGATTAGTAACAAAAAAAATTAAGTTATAAGAATTTAATATTTTTTCATCAATGTATTATTTTATATTGTTAATATATTATTCGTCATGTATATATAATTTATTATTGATTCTTAAATAATAAAAATTATATATGGCATGGATCATGAAAGATGTATTGACATAGTGATAAACTTTACATCATCACTGCATATATATTAAATTCATTTTTTAGTGTGTAGTCTATATAATATTTTAAGAAGAATTTAGTATTTTTGCACTATTAATATAAAGTATTTTAGGCATTCAATTTATTATATATTATTTTATTTAAAAAACAAATATATTTAAAATACGAATGATAATAATTTATCTATGTGTTATAAGTGTCATAATATGTTGTTTTACCTAGAAAGTTTCATATACATGCATGTCTCCACTTTAAAAACCCCAAAACATGAATAAGTATTATCGGTTAGGATAATGGTGAGCGTTTTTGGGTTTGTGTTGAACAACAGTTGAAACCTTTGCAAGTTGAGAAAAACTTGTAAGGAAATTCAGGTAACATGTTATATTTGGTGACAGATATATTTTATTATTTTTGATAATATTATTTAAGATTAAATTAATTAGAATTAAAATATTAATATATTATTATAATGTTATTGGTTGAGACCACCGCCAAATAGGTGACTGGTATATAGTTTCTAAACAACCTCATTTGAGTAAATACTTCCACAA
Organism: Lupinus angustifolius; assembly: GCF_001865875.1. Lineage (NCBI taxonomy): Eukaryota > Viridiplantae > Streptophyta > Magnoliopsida > Fabales > Fabaceae > Lupinus > Lupinus angustifolius. Next base: position 16,488,005 of record NC_032027.1, on the reverse strand, counting down.
AGTGCATCATTTAGATATAAAAAAAGGCATAAAAGATGTGCTGATTTTTTAGACATATATGCTTGTCCCTCTGGTTAAGAAAATGCTTATAGAATTGCATTCCATAGAATTATTGTTTAGGTTTTTGGGCATTTTCCCCTGTTAATTATAATTAACTTTTTTATTCGTTTAGTAACTACCCTAAAGGTCACACAAGATTAATGAACGTTTTTAAAAAATAGTATTTTAATCAATTGTAACAATAGTTTATCATTCTAGGTATGTGATGTTGTGGACTAATTAAGGTAAGAGTGCTGTTTTTTGGTGAGGCTTTCCAATGCAACTATTGCTAAGAAAAGGATGATATATTGTGTAATGTTTTTTTTCTTCAATATAAATCTTACTATAGTTAATCATTGAAATAATTTATGTTTTACAACTAATACAAATACATCCAAAATTAATGGTAATTACAACGCTGGTCGAAAGCTGCACCTCTTTTTGTGGACGTAGATTACTTGTTTTTAATATTGTTTCATTCATTATCTCAGACTATTGATGTATTACCACATGAATAAAAGAAAAAATTTAAAAATAAAAAGTAACATTTTAATTGGTTCGGGACACCTGATATTTTTTTTCGTGATACATGAGTAATATGATTTGGATATGGTTTTACATATAAAACGAATTTTTTTCCATGTCCTTTTCTTTTTCTTGTTTTTTTATGATCTCTATCATGATTGTTTCAGTTACCGATGAAGTTAAATTTGGTCAAGGAATATGAATTAATCAGATCAGTTATTTTCATCATGAAAAGCTTAATTTTACTTTTACCTCCAAGTCCATAGTGTATGTATGCATCTCACCAAGAAAATCAATCCTTTTGAATATTGAACTAAAAAAATGCTAGATAGATAGCGTAATGGGTGACCCAATTCTTGACTTCATGTTGTTTATAAATCCTTGCTAACTAATTTGTTAATTTTCTTCTTCTATGTCCTTGTTGGAGTACAACTTGTACCCAAGTTTGTTAATAAAGTCATTCTTCAATAATAGGAAGAAAAAAAAGTAAGTGTATTATTTTTAGTATAAAAATTTAAACATAATTCACTACTTATTTATATACTATTTTTTTAAAAGATTCAACAATAATTAAATATAAATGATGAGTGATATAATAATGTATAAAAATCTTATACTATTTGTGTATATATTTTTTCTCAAAAAAAACACTTGTTAAATTTCTTGTTTGGTTATCGTCATGTTTTGATAAATACTTCGTCCCTCAAATTAATGCACTAAGAAATATAACACGTCTATGCTTTCATCATTTGTTACTTATTATATTTTCCATTCAATCAATTTCGCCCCTTGTTAATTGAGCACTCATGAGTCATGACTCAACCTTGCTAACCCAAATTATTTTTTGTTCTATAAAGAATCTAAATGGGGCAGCACAATCCAAATTATTCCAATTTTTCTTTGTTCCCAAATTTGACTTTTCCTGTAATCACTATAATGTATACCAATCAATTGCATACACATATATACTTTACATATTTTACTTACGTCATTTAACATAAGGTATATATATATATATATATATATATATATATATATATATATATTTTTCTATCCTGAAAACAAACCAAATTTGATTACACGACAAATTTGATGTAGTGTGGTGAATTGTACCCAAGGGTGGAGTGCTTTAGTGTTGCTCTTACTAATTAAAATATATAATAACACTCAGAATTACATATATCATATGCTTAAGTATTTGATTAATTGTACAATCATTTCATTGTAATACCTCAGTTCTGACATGTAACCTCTCAAACCCATGAATATATTAAGCGTGTCACTACAAGCTTAAATACCCCTAATTGCAAAATTGAAACCACAAACCCATAAAACGCTATCCTAATAAGTGATGTATAAAAAGATGTGAGCATGTAGAGTATGAATTACTAGGCTTAGAGCAATATTCTTTTTGTCCTTAGCATACCAAATTTGAATGCATCTATCCACGTTTATGTGTGTGATCACAGCAAAATTTACTATTACGGTTTGTCGATCTTAGATCGAGATTCTTATCTTATAAAATATGTCAGTGATAGATATACATAGTTTTATCCTAGTAAATAAATATATCGTTTTCAGAATTTACTCATTATGGTAGACATAACAAAAGATAATAACAGATATCGGGGTTAGGGAGTGAACTTTTATCGTTCGTTCATTTGTGAGTTGGATATTAGATTAGAATGAATACTTTAAGATCATTTCACAAGCGTATTTCATCATTATCAAAATTTTCTTTTCTTTTTCTTACAAAATTCAACTTGCGAATGAATTCTTAAGAACAACTTAGTATTTTTTTTAATGAAATTTAAAAAGTTGTTCTCCTAGAATATTTCAAAGAAACACATAAATTAATGATGTTGTGGAATCATTTGCATGATTACATAGCTACTTCACATAAATACCCATTTTATTTGTTCCCACTCATCTATCCAATAATCAATACACAATAACACATGCTATTCCTAATTCATTATGACAAAACGTTTAAACAAAAAGTTAATTGGTGCCAGCAAAGGCCAGCAGAATCAATTAATAGAATAATCTTTAACAATATAAAGCTCATGAGATGAAAAAGCAGTTTGGGCCATCCAAACCACTAAAAGTTGTTAATGAGAGCCTTTCACACAATAAGTACGAGCCCAGTGTCCCATATGATGAGAGTCTTTTCACCCATGCCAACAAAGTGTTAGTCCAGTAGTATAATGTCCAATTTATAAGAGCGGCATTTAATGGGAGGGAAAGCCACAAATTACGAAAGAGATTTGTTCCTTACAAAAAACGGTGAAGAAATTCTCAAGGTCGAGAGTTCGATTCATAGGTTTAACAGAGTAGTTTCTGAGCTTCCTTCAAAATGCATGATATGACCATATGAATTATTATTATTGAGCACAACCATATAAATGCAACATTAGTTTCAGGACCCGGTTCCCAACTCCCAACTACAAATTATGCATGCCATTGCATTCGCACACTTATCAATTTATGGTAGCAATAATAATAAGAGGCAATTAGAGATGTTGGGTACTTCAATTTATGTGATTCAAGTGCAGCCAGTCAATGTAGCTTTTCATGATCAATGAGTTTCATTCAATTAGAAGGATAAAAATTTATAATGAATCTCTTCTTACTAGAATTTACCAAAAGTAAATTAGTTATTGCATGCTTCATTAAATACCAATCATTTCAGCTTTGAGAATACACTTCAACCATTTTAGCTAAACTATACCAATTGAAATTCTCTCATCAGTGCTGGAATATAAGAAGAAAATAACATTTATAAGTTTTGAAATTTTTTAATTCAATAGCTGTGAAATTCAGTAGCTGTGAAATGCATTTATTAATTATATGATAACCAATTATTTGTTATGTGCTAAGTTGTAGACTTGTAGGACTAGTGGTTATCATAATAAAAGTACAATAATTATAAGGGTGCTTTTACATAATATGAATCATACTTAGAGTATCTAATAAAAATAAAATAAAATTTGCCTATCTAAGGATTTCTCCTCATAGATGCATTTTAAACACATGACAAACAAACAACGATTTGTTGTCCCAAACCAATAACGTCAATTTAAGACATGATTTGGGACACCAAATTTTTGTTCATGACAAACAAGTAATATTAACCAGAGATCCCAATAACTAAGATTTATAATCAACAATAGATGTCACATTAAAAGCTAGAGTAATCTCACTATTGCATAGCAATAACGTACCTGCAGAGTATGCATCACTTATAGGTCAACATGCATATAAGATTAATAATACAACACTTTATGTGGTCATAGCCAACTTAAAATAACATTATCCAAATTTTGCAGAAAGTTAACAATTTTTTTTCTTCCTTGAAATCCTTAAGATATTATAGCAACCACATTAACTAGAGCAAGTATGCACACTTCTTCAGCCACTTCATGCCAGTGTCAATGTGTCATACTGCAAGCACACATCATGATTCTTAATACTGCAACACACCCTGCAAATAATATGAAAAATACATTGAATCACATTCAAGCATGAAACAATGAAAAGCTAAAAATCTATATACTGCATGTTTATGACAGGATAAAGATCACTTGTGCTGGAAGACATGAGTGAGCCCATAGGAAAAAAGGAGAGAAATTTGGAATCATATTGACGGGAGAAAAATGTTTTGTCAATGAACATGATTTATGATAGAACATTATGGCTTTATTCGACCCATGTAATCAACTTCACCTAGTGAGATAAAGGCTTATTGTTGTTGTTTATAGGGCGAGTGCAAAGTAGAGTTTATATATTCTATGACGATCTAACTAATCTCTAGTCAATATTCAACTAATCATAACAACTTACATTAGTGCAGTTACTTCCAACCGCCTTATTCCCGAGAGAACGGCCAGGGTGAAACTCATCTTCAATAGATCTAGCAAAGGGAGGTCCAGAATTCAATTGACAAGTGACTGAAGAAGGATCAGCTTCTTTATTTGCGAGGTTTCTGTCTTCAGTTAACGAAAACCCAAAGAGTCTGCAGCTACTTTTACGTGAGGAAGCCATCTCTTGACTGTTTCTAAGTGCTGACACCGATTCATATGACCGAGACCCACCCAACTGACTACGCAGATTAAACATACCAAAAGAATTTGTGGCTTCCTGAGCATGCCCGGAGTAAATAGGCTCAACAGATGGGGAAGTTGCAGAAACTCCACCTTTCACTTTAGTAGCATATAAACCGCGGTAATGGACATTACCCGCTTGGTTGTGTTTGTTATTATAGTCAGCGTTTAAAACTGGATTGACTGCTTGTTGGAACATTAACACAGACGATGGAGATGACACTTGCCCTGGTTGAACCGATGCATGCAAATGTGAAGAGTTATCATGCATCTGAGCAGACCATCCATTTCTGGAGCTAAGCATATGATGATAACCATCAAAGAGTCCAAAGCGACCATTTCCGCGAGCCTCGTCCATAGACAAGGCTCGTCCATATGGTTGGCTTGGAAGTATTTCTTGACCTTGCAAGACCTTCTGGAATCCATAAGATCCACCGAAGCCTATGCCATTGCAGGAAAAATCAGAACTCACTTGTGGGATTCTGAGATTATTTCCTGTTGCAGCAAACCCAGAACAGTTTGAACCAGGATAGCATCTCCCTAACTCAGATAATCGGGAACTCTGAGCATTTATGCCATCAAAGGGAGTATTAACACCGGACATTTCTTGACCTTGCAAGACCTTCCGGAATCTTGATGATTCCCCGAAGTCTGAGGCTCCAATCCCATCTGTCAGAAGTAACACCTTATAAATATTATTGCACAAGGTAGAAAAACTCAGACCTTTAAAAAAGAAATCTAAGACTTACTCGGAACTGGAAATTCTAGTTTCTCTGAACTCAATCCAATTCTGCTCCTCTTCAAACTAGCAGCCATCAAGTTATTGGTAGTAGAAGCAGAACCAGATGGCTCAATTTCCCATGGGGAAACCCTATTATGCCTAGCAGTTTCCATGTCATCCCACCTTACCTGTAAACATGAAAAATAACTTCCGGATACCATTAAGAATCAACAGTGTTATATATAGGAATGGCATTGCTTAAGTGGTCGTAATTACATAGGGGATTGCGAATATGAACTCATGACCATTATTTTTTTGGTATAACCAAGGGTATACCCTCACCCTATAGGTAAGGAACTATTATGAATAAATAAAATCAATCTTTTGACGTTTGACAGGTGAGAGTTGATGAACAAAATAATATCATACTGGTAACTTAAGCAGAAATTTCCGACTCAAATGTGTAACCAATCTTAGAAGAGGAAACCATTGATCAGAAATATTGAAGCATGCCAAGATGGATTCTGAGTAACTAAAACTGTGCTAGTAGAAGCTGTTAGAAGAGGAGTAAATAAATGACAACCGGCATTAACTGATTAACTTTGACAAACACATTCAACTATGGATGAAACAGAAGCCAAATTTTCAATATTCAAAAAGCTAAGCAGGGCATACGTTGCATGTATAAGTTCATGGTTTGCATCAAATTAACATTCATGTCCTTGAAAAACAGTAGCCAGTGGAATCATTACACAATCTAGAAAATCATTGACTGTGAATGATGATTATGGAGTCTATATCATAAGTCATCACAAAGATAGATATATCAAACAATAGAGGTTACAAATAGTAGAGACAGCCATCTTTCACAAAACACGATCTTAAGCTTGTAAGCAATAACTATTATGGAATGATCGAAACAGCACGCAGACATACCAGTAGGCATCTCCATTTTGATCCGGGCCATCGAACAGGATCCACATCACTAATTCCAGCAATTAATCCTGTGAATCTTCACAATGGAAGTTTGACCAAGATCAGTTTTGATAGGCTATCTGTATGAAGCAAGGAGAAGCATGGCAATTGACAACAAACCTTCGCTCTGCTGCATCTTCAGTTTCAAAGCGCATCCTGAACCTCATACCAACTGAATAAGAACAATCAAGGCTCTTCGAGAATTTGTGGAGTGGTATGATAAATTCTGAAGAGCTGACCCTACAAAAAAAGTAAAATATATCAGACACCCATGACCAGCAAGAAAGGAAGCAAACAAAAACACAACATGCATAGAGAACTCAAGACAGTAAGTATAAATAACAGCATATCTGGGAGTGAATTCAACATTAAGTACAACTAGCATGCTGCATCACATAAACATCAAATTCTAAGCACAATCCATTAACTTAAACTAATAGTTGTAAACATCAAACTCTAAGCACAATCCATTAACTTAAGCTAATAGTTGTCAAGAATCTGTTCACAGTGGAAAGTGGCTCAATTATTCCAGGCATTAGTACATTCCATTTACTGTGCTTTTGGTAAATAAAACACTAGTGAGAATGAGCAATGGTGACTGTATTGCCTCTAAGGTATGAACATGTAAACTTACGGTGAAACAATTAGAAATAATTGACCTTCACAAAGGAGAGCTTCCACTAAAAAATAATCTGAATGCATAGACCGAAAGGAATAACAAAACATTAGCTTCAGTGCTTGACTATCTGACTATAATCTTACAAAAACCTATAAAGCATGCTTAGCAACTGGGCATGCTATGAAGGCTATATTAAATCCCAGGGAGGTTCTAAGAGCTTTAATCAAGCTTTGTATTATTCTACAAAACTATATCTACAGAAGGATCTTAAAATAGAAAGGATTGAATGAAATGGGAAATGCCTATTTCCACGATATGTATGTGTATGTATGTATATATATATATATATATATATATATGATGGGCAAAGCTTTTGACGGGGAAGCTTCCATTTGAATCATAACCCCAATTATATACAAGCCTAGGAAGCACGATTGTAGATACTTACACAGATATGACAGAATGCACAAGAATATGGAAAACTTTAAATATTATAGGACATATACAACTAACATTCAACATATAAACTCCTTATAATATTAAAATAAAGCACATCCAAAATTTCTATGAAATCAATATTTCATATGTAAAATTTGATCATTGTAATTTGTAGAGGCAAGAGGGTGAGCTTGGCGCATCTGTAAAGTTGTTGCTTACTGAGCAGGAGGTCACGGGTTTAAATCTTGGAAATAGCCTCTCTAATTGCTAGGGTAAGGGTGCGTACATTTACCCTCCCCAGACTCCACTAAGAGGGAGCCTCGTGCATTGGGCCTCACTATTTTTTTAATATGTAGAGGCAAAAATACTACGATTTGTCTAATCAAAAAGAGATTACACATGTATTGAAACAATTTTAAGGTATAGTCTTCAGGTACTTGAGAAGTATCGGATACATATTGTATCGGATATCAATACAGCAACCATTTTGAACTATCATTGCTATATAGATACAAACATATGGCACTCCATATTTGTAATTAGAAACTGAAATTATATTTCACTGACTTCAAAGTAAAGTACAAGTGAATAGCAAGAATACCTTGGATTATAGCAAACACGAAAGGCACATCGTGTGGACAAAGCATTAACAACATCCATGAGAGTGCTAGGATTCAATTGCTGACTGGAGGGAACTGCAAATGTTCCACTCTTCAGTTGAGCGGCCCTACGGATCCCTAATCTCAGTTCTCCATCCTCACCCCTATGTAAATTAAAAATGTAAGAGTAACAGTTAGGAAAACTAATTCATATTTGAGAGAACTCGGGTCATGATACCTAAGAAATAACACGGCATCGCCAGACGTAAGCTTCTTCTTGTTCACAAACGCACTCCATCCGGTTGTGAGCAAATGCCTCCGTGGTTGCCCTGTTCATACCAACATGAAAATAAATGCCTCAAGCTGTCAAACAGTAGTGTAATGGTATGGTAACAACTGACATACCCCGGTATATATGCCGAAACCTCCACTCTAGGCCATGCAGATCCTTTGCCACAAGCTCTTGTGAAGGTCTTTGTTGACTGTAATCCTGAAGTAACAGTTGAATTTAATTTCAAACTGCTTCCAGGAATTTGATATTATGAGAGCGAGAAAAAATTGAAATCGGAAAAGGTACCACATTTAATAACATTTATAAGTTCAGACTTAACGACTCCAGCATATATGAATAAGTTAAATCATATAAAATTAATCAGTGAAACATGTAACGGGGTCAAATTGAAAAGAGAAAGGAATACATCATAATTCATAATTACCAGGGGAGGGAAGCAATCTTCTGCTGCTCGACGAGGAACAGAAAATCCTCCATGAGTGCTGGTATCAGAAGCAGTCAAAGTCTTGCAGAACATATGAGGTGTTGTTGACTTAACTATAGCTTCAGCATCCTCCTCTTCACCATCAACATTAATAACCCCTTCCCGCAAGTTTTGTTCCATTTGCTATAATCAAAATGACCAAGTTCAAGCAAAAATTAAATCAGTTAATAAAAGCACTCCACTTAATACGTATCCTTCTTTTCCCTTTCATTCTTAATAGGTAAATGTTTTGTACTTCTATTTTTCTATGTTAAGATCATGATGAAAGTGTTATTAACAAACATGGACACAGACAGAATGCAGCTATATAGCATGTTATGTTCTTGTCTAGTTTGGTTTCAAGAGACATGACACTCTTCTTAAGAAATCAATTTCAATATAATTTGTCTGTTTAATCAATTTTTACTTAACCCCTAAGACTTAGGCAATGAGTACATAAGTTCAGATATCTTTATCTTTCAGTGCTTTCTCCAAACACAAACCAAAGCAAAGCAAGATCACATCATAAACAATGCCTCACCTCACTTTCAGGAATTAACAAGAGCTGGCAATACACTTCATCACTCCCTTCCTCTGCCTGCACATAAAAAGCACAAACATCTCATAACAAATCAAATTCCAAACCAATACCAACCTACCTAAACTATACAGTTCCCTTGACACTAGGATAAGAAGCATAGGGTATTTTCCAATCTGAATAAAATTTAAAAGCACATTACAGTACACAGATGCAAATTAAAAAGGGGGTCATTTACAAAATGATTAAGTGGAAAAAGGAATCATTTTTCCCATAAAAAAGGAAAGATAAGAAAAACCCATGTATCAAATTTGAGAAATTCCAAACCCGACCAAATTAGAGACAAGTAGACAACGTTGGTTAAGTTAAGAAACACTTACATGAAGCTTAACATCAAGCACACGACAGAACACATGTGGTGAGATGTTACAAGCAGTGATTGGAAAATCCTGAACTTGTTTCTCAAAGTGGCCTTGTGGGAAATAAACAACAACACTTCCTTTCTTAGGAAGAGAGATCATAGGACCAGCACAAGCATGCCATAACTCTAAACACACAGAAGAAGGAACAGAAGGAGGCAAAGCTGAACCACAAGTGCTTATACCAGAGTGAGAAGAGAAAGAAGAAGATGATAAAGTTTCATCATCTTCTGTAGTGTTGAGATCAATCAAACCCATGTTGGGAACAAAGTGAAAGTGGTTTTGGCAAATGGGTTTGAAGTAGATAAAGGGGTTTTGAAGAGAAAGGTGAAGATTTGAAGAAATGGTTTCATGTCTGCATTTTTTTTTCCAAAGAGTATCAGTGATGATATTGTTTTAGAGTAACTTTGGCATTTGCTATAAAAAAAAGCTGACCCAATACTCCAAAAAGAAAGAGACTCACTTTCTCTCTCTCTCCCACTGAGCTATCACTGTCTCTGCTAAAAAAAATTTGCCCTTTGTTTCTTTTTTGGGTTCTTCATTTCTTTTACTTTAATTTTGGGGGAAGAGTCAGAGAGGTGAGTGAATGAAGGAAGTTATGAGTGAAATGGGGGAGCATCAAATCACCCTTTCATTACAATTTAAGATGGGGTGTTCTAAAAATTAGATTTTTATCTCCCTTTTTCATAAAAATGTGTTTTTTTATCTCTCCTTTTTTATAGATTTGTGATTTTTATAGTTTATATCAATTTTCCTTTATTATAGGTTTTTTTTTCAATATAGAAAACTTAATTGCACTTTTTCTTTGGTCCATTCTATATTTATCAAAAATAGTTTATTTTTAGGTCGTTCATAAGTTGGTTTGGCCAATATAGATTTTCTCACATTATTTTATTTGTCACTTTTTCAACCCATGTACAAGGTTCATGATTTTTTATTTTAGTTTGTACAATGTTGGGAAGTCAAAAATAGAGCGAGTTTAGCTACAATGGGAAGATTACTACTTAATGATCAAGAGGATGCGAATACAAATCATAAAAATAATATCTTCACTTATATGGATAAGATTATATATATACTATTCCTAAACCTTAATAGATATGAGTTGCATGCATCAGATTATCTTTTCCGGTTATTTATTTAAAAATTGATTTATTTTTTAAAAAGTTGTTTTGTGACATATGGTCTTTTAAGTGATTTTTGGTTTTTTAATTTGGTTGTTATGGAAAATAATACCAAGATTGAATATCTAAAATAATTAAGTGTGATTTTAATAATTTAGCTATTTTGTTGTATAATTTGAAGGTTTTAATAATTTTATTAGAAATGTTTAAGATAGCATTTATAAAAGAAGCTCCTTCATCCATCTTGTGTGATTATATTACAACCAGGGTTGGTCTTTACATTTTATAGGACCAATATGAGTATAAAATTTGGTCCTAAAATTATTAAAAAAATTAACCATCTGAATTTTGTATATTATTTGAACAAAATTGAGAGTTTAAAATTAATTATGAGGTCAAAATAAAAGTAAATACACATTATAAATTAAAAGAATTTAATTATATTATTTTTATAATAAATTTGAGACAAATTGTGATAATATGATATGCATTTTTTTAAGGCTTTGAGTGTAATATATTTTTTCATAATATAAAGGAATGATTATTAGAATCAACAAAATATTGAATAAATTTATACATAGAGTAATAATCATTAATAACATAATTAATTTAAAAAATAAATAAAAAACATACTTATCATGTGTTAATTGTAAATGTAAATAATATTTGGATGTTACTTAAACTATATGAGCCATGTAGCACAACCCCTCATGGTTACAATTTGATTGAATGAATAAACAACTCTTGAAAAGTTCAAGTTAAAAATTTCATATAAAGAATTTCCAAACCTTTCAAATTGTAAAGTGCTAAATTATTAAAATTACACTTCATTATTTTGAGTATATAATCATAGTATAGTTTTTCTTACAAATGTAGAAAATATCTTTCAAACATTTAAAACCACGAAACAACTCTTTTTAGGAAAAAATCATGTTAAGAAATCTATTGATCAAATCAACTTCCGAGAACGATATAGATTATTAAAAACCCACATTAAAAGGTTGGTTGAACCAAAATGAACTTTTTAGAAAAATGAATGCTGAAAAGTGTATTCCTCCCAATTAAACTACTCAAATAAACTTTCCATATTTTTTTACTATCACCAAAGATATTTCCATATCTTATAGATAAAAATTAATCATTTTTAAATATAAGAATTTTTTATTATTTTACATATTCTAAAATCTAATAATACCTTATATTATTATATCAACACATTGTTGATAAATAAATGTCCCATATAAAAACAAATGGATTTTGATAAATACAAAAATGGGTAGTAAAAAGTGTAATGAAGTTTTTTCCTTTGAAATGTGGAAATAAAAAACACATATTTTGGGGTGTATGTTGCAGAGAGAGGCAGGAGCAGCAGTGGTGCAGTTGCTGGTGTAATGCTGAGACTGTTGGGGTTGAGATGTGTGGCAGAAACAGAGACAGAGACAGAAACAGAGACAGAGAGAGAAAAGTATGAGTAGGGTAGTATCAGTGGTAGGAGCATATCACTTTGTTATTAGTATTATTTGTTGGTTAAAGACCAATCAATAATAATATATTACCAACTGAAAAATATACATATTTAAGACTGTACGGTCTCCCTCTATTTCCGGGAGGATGTCTATTTTGTCCCCTTCTACTTCACCAAATCTCACACTTATCCCTCTCTCTAATGCACTTCAACCTATTATAACATCACTAATTAAATTACTTCTCTAAACTAATCTTATCAAGTGTGGTTGGAGTTATCTTATATAATAAGGTGTAGTTCTAGAATAGGAGTTATCCAAACAAAAATTACATTATACCATTGAATTTAATGTATTATAGTCTTCAGCTTGAGTGGTAATATTTTCTCCTGAGCTTTAATGACTCATTTCTATTACATATAATGTCTCAAAATATTATCATTTCATCATTCTCACTTGAATCATATGATTTACATCTCTTTCAGTTTTCCTATCATGTTGTATGATTGGCTCAACATATCTAAATTTAACGACTTGTTAAGTAAGCATATCAAATACCAATGTAAATAATAAGTAGTTCTTTTGTACAATCAATATCTATTTATTAATCATCATCACGAGTATATAATAACCAAGGTTGACATCCACAACATAAAATGATATTTAACAATATGTGTCTCTTGCATCAACTTCTGCTCATTTATCATTTCCTATAGCTTCATAGTATGACTCGTGAGCTTAATTTGTACAATTCAGTGTATCTCTCTTGTTATAAAAACGAATTAAAATGGTTCTCATGCACTCCTTTGACATTTTTTTAGACCTCATAATCTCATTAAACAACTTTGGGACTCAATTAATGCTCTATTCTTCTAAAACATTTATGGTTTATTTGCGAGTTTGATTTTGGAGCGAATGAAGGAAAATAGAAGGCTTGAAAGTCATCTCACAAGTGTATTTCATGACTCACAAGTCTTCCATTTATTTTCTCTTCAAAATTCAACTTGCAAATAGAACGTATCAATATGCATATTATTTGGTTCAACCACTATGTCATTTTTCATCCTTTTCAAAACATATTCACCTCCAACGTTCATTTCCACGTTAAAATTTATAATTTTGATCTCATCTTTAGTATTCAGCATATGGGAGTTCAAATAATCATATTCTCCATTGAAAATCTAATGATACCAATTCTTTTATGTTTCCTTAATATTTGTGTCTTTCACTAAGACTTTAATCTTCATCTTTAATGCATTTCACTTTGCCCAAATCTCTCGTGTCTTTTTCCCTATCCATTGTAAACTTAACGTTTCTTTCCCCTCTATTGGCACATACAAATTCGAATAACTCATCATAAACTGCATCTCTCATTTTGCTCATCGTTTTCTTGGTTGCTTTTTTATTTAGTTACCTTCTACTTTTTCTATTTTCCGGATTTTATTTACATATGGACTTTATAATATATAACATTCATTTTCCACCTTGACTTTTATTGGATACTTTTGTCTCACTACCAAGATTATTTACATTAGTTCAAAGCATGTAGATTCACAATCATTTATTCATCTCAATCATTTATTGATAAGATTCTCCTCCCTCTTATTAGTAAGTATTCCCTATTTTTCATTATGGTATGTTGGCTTACCTCAAAATTATAAAGTACCGCATTACATTTTTGTTGTTGTTGATGTTTTACTTTTTGTATAGTTCCAAATCTTTTGATATTTTCATATATATTTTACTTCCCAACTAAATCTTTATATATTATTTTCCATTTTCATCATCTATTTACCAATTTCCTTGTAATTTAATTTTTAATATGGATCAGATGAAATTATTTTATTCAAATTTTATAAAAGTTGTACTTCTTTTAATAACTAAATAAATTTTCTTTCAACTTTAAAAGATACTAAACGGACAAAGTAATAATCTGTAACAATCATACCTAACAAATAGAAATTTTATGTTCCCAAAAACCCTGTCTGGTCATGTCTCTGTCTAATAAATATATACCAAATAATATAATTTTATTTCGTGTAATTTTCTATTTAATTAAATGATGCATTTTAATTAGACCAAAACACAAATAGGGATACAGACTAGAAAAAACATATCTCCATCATGCCCTACATGTAGTTATCATTGCTGTGGGAAATTTTGCTTGCGCTTTAATTTTTTTTGATCAAAATTCTGTTGAAACTTAATGATAGAGGCCACCTTATTACCACTCATATTTGGCAGGTTTTGGTGGTTAATATTGACAATTAACCAAAACAACATAGACAAGTGAAAGACAGAGTTTTCTACTTAGAAAGTTGTGTGGTGTTTTTTAAGTTTCACCCTTTTCGCTTTAGAAACGGCTATCCAAGTTTTGACTTTGTCATTAGGGTCCTATCACCATTATTAGCTGTTTTCTTAGACCAAAAGTAATGACAAATTGGCTAACCAATTATGCATGCGGTAAATTAATGAATGTATATCTTTATAGTTTATAACCTAGGTCATAAAGTCTAGAGGCCAATCTTTACAATTTTGAAGCTTGTTGCTTTAAATATGACACGTTGGTTTAATCATTACCTTAACTTTTGTCTTCGTGCAAAGATATTTTTTTACTCTAAAATCTCGAAAATAACTTCTTTAATTTTAAATGTAATGTTTCTTACATTTATATGAACCTCTTACATTGGATACCCTTTTACTAAGATACATTAAAAATGATAGAATCTCTTATCTTTATCCAAACCTTTCGATAAGAAGAAGAGGACAAAGAAAAAGAGTAACTTCAAATATTAAAGGATAGAGAAGGTCCACTTAGAAAATTATGTGCATGAGCTTGATACTTTGTTTTACATTCATTTACAAATTATTATTTTCGAATGATAAATAAAATAATTATACAAGAAATATTTTAAACCTAGCACTTAATAATATAGAACTTTGTCTAAAATTCTGAACCATGAACACAACTCATGTGTACATTTGTCAACGTGTTTAACTAGCAAGGAATGCTCCCATTATCTGAGGAAAAATGATAAGAAAATAATCCATGAAAGGGTGAGAGATGATGACACGAATTGACATAACACCATCACTTCCTTATTGGAATCCACAAATAGCAGAACTCCACTTAAAATATTATACCATTTTGGTGAGACACTTATGACACTTGGTTTTTCATCACAAGTAAAAGACTATGGACAACACAAAGTGCTTGTTTTTAATGTCAATAATGGTGACTTTGTAATGAGGAAGTAAGAAGGAAAAAACTACTGCCACTTTATATTACTACCATTAATGCTTAGGATTCTATTTAAACATTATTATGTGCTGCGATTTACTCGGATTCTCTTTATTAATGAATAGACATATACACTACAAATAATATAAAAAATATAATTATATGATACTTTTTATTTTTTAAATATAATTATATGATACTTTTATGAAAAACTAGAATTTACTTCTATTCATTACTTTAGTGTGGCTTATTTGTTACAGTTATTCGGGATAACAAGTGTTTGAGTTCAAATCGGATTAATGTGCTCTAACCTTTGAAAAGTTAAAAAAAAAAAATCAGATTTGAATGGACGAAGTTTGCAAAATAGCAAACACCAATAAAAAAACAGCATATTTTGAAAAAAAATACAAGTGTAAACATTACTTTTAGTTTTCAACAATTAAAAGGTGATTTCATTATGTATATAGAAAAGTTGATATTGATTTGGTCTCCGGCCCCATCTTTAAAAGTTAACAACACATTAGTTTTGAACAGAGTGACATTGATTTAATCTTATTATTTATGATCAATACAAGAAGGGCTTTCAAATGCCATTCACTAACATTGAAGATAAAAAGCTAAAAATAAAATATTGAAACACAAAATTCATTACCTTTTTAATTCGGGTCGAAAAAAGTCCAACCGAGTTGAACCAAAACTCAACTCTGTTCAACTTGATAATAATTTGTTCAGTTCGAAACTCGACTCAAATTTGTAATAAACTATGTTTCTAGCTTGAGTTGATCTCGATTGAAGTTCGTGAATTGTTCAGAAATTGGCTGATTCGTGAAGAGTTTGTAAATTGTGTAGTTCAACTCATTAGCTTGAATGGTTCAGCTTGTCAGCTCGAACAATAATTATTTATTTAATATATATAAAATTAAATATTCTCAATACATATACATATATATATATATACATACAAATACACACATATATATATATATATACATATTTATACACATATATAATCAAACTATCTTATGAGTCTAATGAGTCGAAATATATGTGACTCAAACCGACTCGTTTAGTTTATGAATCAATTTTATCGAGTTAAATAATAAGTAAGTTTTGAAGGATCGAATGTCAAATTGGTTCAGTTTATTCTCACCATTTTTAATGTACTAAGCATTTAACTGAATA
This sequence comes from Lupinus angustifolius, assembly GCF_001865875.1. NCBI lineage: Eukaryota > Viridiplantae > Streptophyta > Magnoliopsida > Fabales > Fabaceae > Lupinus > Lupinus angustifolius. Next base: position 16,471,264 of record NC_032027.1, on the reverse strand, counting down.
AGTTCTAATATTTTATTGCATTTCATTTTAACCTTTCTTATATATTAACAAATCCCAAAAAAACATGAATTCATCTTTTATTAAAACATGAATTCATCTTTTATTCATATAAGGGTGGAATTAATTTAGTCATTCAAGTTGTAGACACAAAGTAATATCTTATTGCTGGTATGTTAATTGAGTTCGGGAGGAAAATGAATAAAAATTAAATGTTTGACAATTAAGAAATATACAAACTCTAAAATCTTTTATTTTTCTCTATTTGTGAATAAGGGTTGAGGTTTATGGATGAAGAATATTTTTAAGAGAGTTGTTAATTTATTGGAAAATATAAATAATCATCGTGCTAGCATACTTATGGGTAGAGTAAGGATCATCTTCATTAATGGAGAGACAAATATCACCTAGTAACATATAAAAATTAATATATAATAACACTTTTATCATTTTCTTTATCATGAAATCTTATTTTTACCATTAAAAATATAAATAAAAATAATTACTTGTCTCTCCATTAATCCTTATTCCTATGGACAAAGTATTTGTCCATGGAAGAGGATACTCTTAAACCTTTATTTTCCTGGAATCTTTCTTTTGGTGTTTGTTCCTCTAATGTTCTCTCTTATAAAACTAGGAAAGTCTTATAGATATTTTCTTATTTCATAAAAGTGATCATTCTTTCAGATGTCCTAATACTATCTTTAATTTAATATTCTTTTCATATATATTTTCACCTCATTATACTATGTTTAGTTTAATATTCCTATCAGAGAACCACTTCCTAAAAACCTCATGCATATCAATTTAATCTTAAAATCTCAAAGACCTCACCATTCGTAACAGAAAGAAGAACCAGATTTCGATACATTCGCTATTTGAATCCCTTTATTAACGAACTGTTGAACCAACTAAAAAGCATGAGTACTAGGATGAACAGTATCCACATGAAGAAGGTTGAACAACCCTAGGCGCCACCACTAAATGATCATATTTAGAAACATTGACCCAAAACTCAGTATATTTAATCCTAATGCAATCCAAATATCGTTCTAGTTTTATAGCATCATCATGAACTCCGCCAAAATGTGGAATCAAGATACCCGAGACCAATCCTGTGTAGGACAACAGATGTGTATCCGGGAAACACCTTCCGAAAAAAAATACATTCATTTCCCTAACTTGTAAAAACATGCACATAAAACTTAATATACTTCATATGGGTGGAGAGTCCTAATCATTCTAAGTGTTGTAGTGGTGGTATTCGTTGTTGTGCTATATCCACTACCTTTAATAATTGGACTTTCACTTATGGGAAAATATTATACGAGTTCCTTAAGTAAGGAAAATAAAATAAGAGTTTTAACTTTAAAAAATTAAGTCAGCAATTTTCAATATGATAACATATTTTTTAAGGTAAAATATTTTTATTTATTTATTAAATAATGCATTCACCATGAATTCTTTATAAGTATCCTCCTATGTTATTTTACACGAATCAAGAAAAACACTTAAATTTTGTTTTAAAATTGTTTTCCTAATATATATTTCCCAACTCTTCTGTCTACTTTAGTTTACTATTAATTTTCTATCTTAAAAATAATAAAGGTAAGAGTATAATTAATAATATCATCAATTTAGAGAATGATATTTAAATATAAACAGTTTTTTCTATAAAAAAAACATTTATAATGGAGCATATGAAGTAGCGACAATGTATTCGTTTAATAATGTAAGTCACAATGATTCGATTCATATGAGTAACATTTATTAGGAGGGGTATTCATGTACCTTAAAATAAATTAATTGTTTATCAAAAAATGTGAGAGATATCCTTGATAATACCAAAAAAGATAAAGTGACATTATTCATACTCTATCAATTAAGGGTTCACATATGTTGTCTCACTCTTTTGTGTCATTCTATGTGCTAGGAGATATGATTGGTCAGAAAAATATTAAATAATTGTGATTTTAACTTAAATAATTTTTTCAACCAATTAGAGGTGATGATACATAAAGTGGTACAAAAAAACGAGACAACAGATGTACTCCATCACTTGACTAGGTTTAATAGTATATATAAAGAACTACTAGATCCTCATATGTCATGTTAAATGAATAAAGGTTTTTAAATCAAAATACAAATCTTCAATAAATTTTTAATCTGCATATAAACCTTAAACCAGAAAAGACATGAAATAAAGGGAATATATATAGATCTTAGGTAAATACAGTAGTAAAGTCACTTGAATGGACTAATAAAAAACATTAAATATTTTTGTAGAATCCCGAAATGAGGTTGCAGCTATGAACTAGGGGGAATGAAAGTGAACCCAATAGGCATTTTGGGAGCCATGCTTACACACTTTACTATTGGTAAAATCATCATCACCCTCTTGAGTAGTGACTAGTAAGAGACCCTCCCCTTTTCAGAATAATAAAGGAATAGAAAAGAAAAAAGTTAAATATTTAAATATATTCACCACTTATTATTGCATAGACAATAGTATATAGGACACCTAGTCCTAGTTCCAGTCCAAGTAATGAAAAGGAACATGTCTTTTATCAGAAACCAAACATCAATTGTGAAGAACCCAAAACCCAGCCACATTAGTAGAGGGTAGGTCTATAAAAATGTATATAGGTCCCTCTTACTTTCTGGCATGTACCTATGTGATTGAAGGACAAAATGGGTCACCACTCAGTGTTTAACCGGTTAAACCTATGATCCTTGCTTTTATCCTTATTTAAGTAACCATCTTACTCCACGTTCCCTTTCTAAGCATGCTCATTTGTTTTCCATTTGTGCATGGTTTTGGGGCAAAATATAATCATAGTCCTAATGTGTATGACTTGTGACAAAAGTTACCGACCCATGTTCCATGCATGCTCCTAGTTGTGTGCTCTATGATTCTCACTATTATGTGACCTAAGTCATCCTATAATATTAGGACTCAATTATTAATTATGTAGCCATCAATCTTGGAGTTGTACTAAAAAGTATGTGATTCAAAATATTATTTAATTTATTTATAATAATTACATTTCAATGTTTTTTCTTTTCTTTTATTTGTTTTTACTTTTTATCCTTGTATGTCAAAGTATGATGATGGATCAAAATTTATAATCTTTTATTTTTTTATTTAAATTAATTTTGTTTAGTCAATCACCTCAATTTGACACATAGATCTACAGACATAGTGGACAATACATTTCTTCCCATTAACCCCATAAACAACCCCCACATAAAAGTGACAAATACTGTTTTGTATCATTAATATAAATGATTTTTTCTATTTGTTTATAGATATTAAGGATACTTTAAAATTAAAATTTTATAAAAAACTATTTATTTAATGCCTTTGGGGAAATTATATTTTTTTCTTTTATCACACAAAAATCACTTTCTTAAATATTTTTAACATGTGCCTGTAATCAATATTGAAAGAGTGCTATAAATTCAAGATGTTGACAGCAAAACGCCCAAAAAGAAAGCAATTAAAACCGAAGATATAAAAAGGCTAAATTCAACTTTATTAAGGCTTCTTCATTTGAAACATAACATTAAATTGAAGCCATATCCAATTCATTTAATGCATCACAACATCTCTTTTATTCATAATTAAAGAAAATTGATGAAATTCGATTTAAAACAAACGTAGAGAAGGTGAGAGATGAGGACAATATGTGAATATCAAAATAAGGTTAAGGTACAAAAGAATTTACAGTATAAGTGCGAGTTTCACGTTTAACATGTTTGGTGCAACAAAGATGAACCTCAGGTAGATATTCTTAATTACTCACTTCACACTCAAATTCACGTGACTAAAAAATGAAGTAATTATTATACTAACGTTACCTTTGCATAGAAAACCATACAATTTTACAAAATACAAAGTAAGAATATATAATAAATAAATATGAAATTTCTATTTTGATTTTTGGATTACTGCTTTTGCTAATAATTATATCCACTACCACCATATCGATCACTTCATATTAGGGTGCGTATGAGATAGGTGAATAAACTTGATCAAGTTAAGTTGATTAGGATATTAAACATTCAGTTTAAAATTTATGCATTGACAGTATAAAGTTTTTACATTGTCAGCACATCATTCACTATGGATTTGTAATACTTTTATTTAAGAGTCAATAATATTTAACAAATCAATGGTGAATGATTTACTGGCAGTGTAAAAAACACTTACGCTATCAAAATATATATATATATATATATTAAATCCTTAAACATTTAGGTCAAATAATCCATATCAAACCAACATGAGGTTGATATGTGTTGATTTATTGAGTTTACAATGTTATTATTATTTTGGCTTATTTTCAAGACGGGTTAAGACATGGAGAGACATTCAAATGTGTTTTTTTGTGTGTGGAGGGTGTGAGTAGGGCCAGAAAAGAGCCGATCCAAGTTGAACCAGACCTCAGCTCAGTTTAGTTCGATAAGGATTGGTTCAGCTCGAAACTCAACTCGAGTTTGATACGATTTATTTTTTTAGCTCGAGTTTGACTCAGTTAAAGTTCGCGAACTGTTCGATTCACTTTGAATGGTTCATATGGACAACTCAAATAATTAATTAAAATTTTAAAAATACTGCAAAAGGTTTTTTTATATATAAATATAATCTTATTTATATATATAATAAAAATAAATATAAAAAAATAATGTATGAATCATAATAAAAATAAAAATTAGTTTATATATATAGTCAACTCATGAACCTAAAGAGTTGAACTATATTCAACTCAAGTTCGGCTCGTTTATTTAATGAGCTCAATTTCCAGCTTAAGTTCAGTTCATTTGGTTCATGAACCAAGTTTATCGAGCTAAATAACGAATCGAATTTCGAACGAATACCGAGTTGATTCGGTTCATTGTCAGCCATAGGTGTGAGAGTACTTTCCATTTAATTAAAATAAGAAGGAAAAAAGGAGGAAAAAATATTTAAAAAAACTATAAATCACACATGAAATTCATTTTTAAAAATAAAATAAAAAGGACAAAATATGGTTTGAAACTATAGATTAAATAGAATAAATTTAATTTGCTTGTGGCGAAGGTAGAGGAGGATGGTGCGGCTGCACAATGGAGGATGATTGCTGAACCAGATGCTTAAGGCATGTGTGCAGAAGCCGAAAGCAGATGGGAGAAGAGGCAAGGATTATAGTAGCTAGGGTTCAAAAAAAATAGTTGAAGCAAAAAGAACTAGAAACTTCATAACATCTTTTTTCTTCTTGCAAGTTCACATATCTTATTTGTTAGATGATCTACAATTGATTTATTTTTAATATTGTCCTCTCCCAAGATATAAGATAATATTTCTCCATACATATGGCTTTTCCTCTCAACAAAAAAGTGTCGAAAATTGTAGAGCATTGTTTGACTTTTTCAACTAGTTAATCTAGCTTGTAAGAAACAATGTCGTTTTTAATCATTATAAGGAGTCTGTCCAACACATAATCGAGAACATGGAGGTGAAATCTTGAATTTGGATCAAATGAAAGAATAACAAATTTACTATGTTTTACCTCGAATGAGACAATAATCTAGGTGAAGCTTAGCCCCTCTCTATTCTTAAATCTCTATGTAGTCCGACTTTTATACCTTTTTCTAACCTTTATAATTCTTCTACCCTTAATACTTTAATTAAATAAATATCTTTTTTTCTTGATAAAAATTAGTTGAAGCAACAATGAAGATATTAAATGGTGCCCATTTGTGAGATAATATTTAAGTTTTTTCCTTTCATTCTTCTTCAAAGCCTAACTCGCAAACAAACATTAAGTAATTGCAATTGGTACATGTTCACTTGCTTATTACTCGTACTAACTTGAATTAATTTTACGTATTAAAGTCGGCTCAACTTAGTTGGTTAACGGGTGAAAATTGAAGTTTGAGTGCTCCGATTCAAACCCCTGAAAATAAAGAATATACTTTTTTTCATCCTTAAAAAAAAACGTATAAAAAACTTAAATTACATTTGGTCAAAATAAAAAAACAATATTGTCATTTTTGTTTAGCCTATGATTTTTTCAATTAAAAAAACACCCGGAAACCAAACTATATATGATTCAACTCAATGGTCCAAATTAACCTACGATTTTTGGACTGAGTTGGCTTCAGTTTATCGCATTTTCTTGAAGTAAAGAAATTCTCAAACTCCTTCTATCATTAACATTATGTTTGAGAGTTATGAGAGAAAAATAAGAAGAAAGACCAAATGGTTAGGAATAGAAAGGAAGAGAACGAGAAAGGAAAGTAATTGTCTAATTTATTTGGGAGTATTAAATTAAGATGAGATAGTAAAATAATGATAATGTTAGAATGTTTTTTTATTTTTCATTTAAAAATGTAATTAATAATGAGAGATGAACAATAATATATAATTATATAATTTTACCAAAATATTTAGGTATTTTTACATTTTGTTTCTAAAAAACCCAAAACTTAGAACTATAATCATAGGCACATGAGAGATTTTGGAGGTTTTGAGAAACCATGCATAACCTTTCACTCTCATTCATCCAACTCTCAAAAGAGGGAACTTTCTAAATTCATCACTTATTTACTCTTTCTCTCTAAAATCACACTCCCAAATAAAGCTTTAGCAAATTAGCCTAGTCTTAGCAAGTAGTAGTTTACCAGAAGTAAAATATGTTGTTCCAAATATTTTTCAAATCTTATTCCGGATCAATAACAATAAAATAAAAACATAAAAAATATGATGAATATTTAACTTTTTTATTATCATAATATATTTTCATTAAAATGAAACAAGATTTGGGACGTTGGTTTGAACGACATACCTATGTTCCCGACATATAATCCACAAACGGATTATTAAATGCCATATTAAACTCCTAAAAAACAACATGATCTTTCTTTTATAATAGTAGAACAGATTTGGTTTCCTAGCGATGTACTAATATATCCATGCATGCATGGTTATACCTTAGCTTAGGGTACTCTTCTCCCATCCTGGATCCTCTATCCTAATTTTTTTGTCTCCCAACTAATTAAATCTCACTAATTAACATAAAAATATTATTTTTTATTTCTTATTTTTCTTTTTAATTAGATGTTAACTTTTAATTTGACTGAAACACAATAGAATATAAAAAGTGAGACATGTCACGATTACTTTTCTCCCTATTGGTTCCGTCATACTTCAAATAGTGCGAACTCTAATCATATTGCCAATCTTTAATTTTTTTGGCATTATTGACGTATAAAAGAAAGAGAGAAGGAGACTAGTTTTTTAGTGTGAATAAATATATAATTGAAGTATCAACATCAACCCCAATAAGGATTAGTTGGATTATTTGTTCATTCTCTTTAGTCAAAACGGATTAAGAATTTTATCTTAATTATTATTGGAGTTAAATATATAATTTTAAATTCCAAATGATTCATTATGTTTGATTTCAAAGTATGGGTATGGCGACATATGTAGGAAAGAATGTACCTAAAATTGAACCTTATCTAGTTTGGATAATGTATGGAAGAAATAGTTTGAAGTTTTGACATGAAGAGTATATAAAATGAAGGTTGGGAGACATCTTAGGACCAAAAAATCTTATGATAAATAATTAGAAAGGATTTAAATATCAATAAATATAATATAAGATTATGACATTGTTCAATAATCAATATTGTTGATACTACTACATGAGGCAAATGCTTAGTTTTTGTTGTTGTATACGTTGATGAACACGGATCTAGAAAAACATATATAAGAATATCAAACTAATAAATATCCTTCTTTTCTTTATTCCATAATTTTATAAAAATATTATTATTATTATTATTTATTTATTATGAGAGGGTGAAAATTGGTTTACCTTTTATTCTTAAAACAGTGCATGTGCACACAGTACAAAAAACTTTTTGTTTTATAATTAAGTATAAATGATTTATAAATAATTGTGAATACCCAATTTTGTCCAGCCCAAAATACATTTTTTTCAAAAAAAAATAACAATAAGATAAACATTTTGGGTTTATATAAAAAATAACATTTTTATGTGTTCAAAAATAAAAATGATTCAAATTTGAATTTATGACTTTTATTAAATTTGAATTTTAAACATCATAGTGGCATAAATCAAATTTTTGAATTTTAATTAAAAGCAAAAATCAAAATCTCCTTAACTTTCTCTTTGAAGTTAATAGGGGATTTGATTTGATTTTCAAACATGTGTCAAAATTCAACTTTAAATAGGCATATGAGACATGAAATCATAAGGCTGGAAACAAATCACCATCCTCTAAAAAATCATTCATCTAAAACACTCCTCCATCAAATTTCATCTAAAAGAATATTTCATTCATCACCTATTCCCAAGAATCCTCCACCAAAAGATAACCAGAACCATCCAAAAGGTATAATCTACTACATCACAAAAATCCTCTCAATCAAAAACAATTCGCTTTTCAATCCTTTCCCTCTTCTCTAGACATTATCTTTCACACATATTCATCCAACAAAAGACCAAGAAATCCACAATAATTCAAGATCTCTCATACACAAGAACACCGCCCAAAAAAAAAAAAATGAGAAAAAATACAAAGAAACTCAAGAGGAATTATAATTGCATTAGTATACATTATAGAGAAGCTTCATATACATGTCCAAAGCGATGTCTCTGAGTCTGTGGTACACAAAGTCTCCACTTCCACTATATGTCTGTTTGCATTGGTTAGCCTTTTTTGCACCTTTTTCGTGTTACAGCATTTCATTGTTGTTGGATTCGCTATGAGAGGTATGTAATTTTCATTACTTTCTTGTATAGTTGTTTTATTTTGTTATCAATAATTGCATTAGTAATAATAATTATCACGATTGTAACATATAGTTATAATTACATTAAAAATGTAAATGCATAAACAATTTACTCTTTGTATACATACTACAACATTTTTTTTAATAAATATTTAGGTTTGAAGCAAAATATGTAATTAATTAGTTTCTCATTATATATCAATTTAAAACATTTAAAAAAAACAAAAACAACAAGCATCCATGAGTCAGCAAAAAATGAAATAATATTTAACTCAAATTGTAAGGTATGATGCGGTGTCGGACGTAAGGGCTACACTTCACTTCCTTATGATTTTATTTTTTAAATAAAAAACAAAAATTCGAATTTCTTAACCAAGTTTTAACATGAGATGCGGTATTGGACGTAAGGGCTATGCTTCGCTCATGTCTTTTTTTCAAAAAGAAAGAATTTAAACTTTACTATTTTTAATAAATAAAATTAACCCAACCAAATAAATTTTTTATACCTAAAGAACTACGTAAGCCTTGATTCCCTTAATAGGGATACGTAGGACCAGGGTCATTCTTGTCAGGCACAATAATAAAAACAATTTTTTTCTTCATAATAAATAATTAATTAATCACACAATTAAATAAAATAATAATAACACAATTAATAATCCATGCAATATAACAGGGTACCGTTCAAACGGGCAACTAGGGTGTTAATACCTTCTCTAGTGTGTAATCGACTCCCGAACCTGAATATCAAAGTCCAAGGCCCAATGTGATTGGACCGAAAGATTTTTCTACATTTTTTGACTGAAAAAAAATGTAGTGGCAACTCTAATAAGTTCGTGCAACCGAAAATCGGGCGCGACAATAATAATCGAGTAATACTCAAACCACCCTATGCAATGGACAATGTGTTCTGACGGTTAGAGAGTGAAGGGTTTAATGAATGAAATAAAAGAGGTTATGGGTTTGGGTTTGAATATCTTCCACAACAAAAGACAAACATACTAAAATTTATCTATAAAAAAATTATCGTATGCACAAATTTTATTTGAACTTATTATGCCTGCCAACATGTGGTGATCATAGCTATGGCATATATGAATGCCAAATTGCCCCTATCATAATAACACTTTCAGCCACCCCATGAAAGAAAGTCACCTAAATATTCCAAATTAAAACACACACCCTACAAGGCCCACCCCATCAATGCAAAGCTGCATGATTTTACAACACATCAACCAACCAAACCCCACACCAATTTTCTTCTTATATCCTTCCCAACAAGACACTAGACAATGGAACCACCCTCATCACTGCACTATTATATACATATTCCAACAAAAAATTCTTATCTTACCCAACCAAGGCAAAAACTACCTTCTAGACCCCACTAATAAACACATTATACTTTAGGGGTGTTCATGATAGGGATTAATTTGAACCAGAGTTAGCTTTGTTCCAGTTCTATTTGATATTTTAATTGAATGATTTGAAGTTAAATATGAGCCTACTGTAATTCGATTATGTATGAGAGAGAATTGAGTCAATCTACTATCATGTTACCCTTGTGTAAATTTTGAATTTTGGTATAACTATATCAGATTTATAAAAGTAAGAAAGTAAAATTAAGTTATACATGACTAATTCACAAAATATTTATGATGTTATGAAATTATTAATTTCTAGATAGACGTCATATTACTAATATAATTAAATATATATAATTTCTTATAGAATATGAGCTAACATAAATGATCATCTATCTTACCTAAGGATATATCTATATCTATTTATTTATATATTTATATCAATATCTATTTTTATATTAAATATCTATATCTATATTTATGTAATATCAGTATCTATATATATATCTTGTATTAACATTAGACACTTTCAAGTTTCAAGTGAATGTAGTTTTTCCTCATTTTTGTCGATTGAGTTCTTGCTCTGTGAGAGCTCCATACTATCAGATTTCTTCTTGCACTCGAGGGCCAACCTCTGTCTTGTCGAAGGAAACCTTTGCACATTCATTTTATTAATAATCAATGACAATTACTTATCCATAGTTAAGAAATATTTTTGAGAATTTAGAAAGCTGTGATGTTGTCTCAATTTTTGCCTCTAAATAGGGAGTTGTTGATGGTAAATAAGAGAATATGTGAAAAACTAATGATATATTAATATAAAAAATAAAAGCAATGAAAGGAATATGTGAAAGTTTATAGTAGTTATTAATGAGAGAGGTTAAAAAATGATAAGTTTAAAATATAAAAATTATATTATGGTAGTAGATATATTTTGGCTTTTATAATAATAAGTATTTTGACTTTATTAATAGTATAGACATATATATAGATTATTAGTATATATATGAAATTAGAAATATGAAAGGGTAAATTAGGGAAACATAAATTACTCCATGAGTAGTAATTTTATGTTTTCCCTTTATATATAGTATAGAAGTATAGATATAGATATGAAATTAGAAATATGAAAGGGTAAGTTAGAGACTTGTTCTCCTAACCCCCTTCTTTATTTTTAATACAATATATTGCTAATAAAAAAAAACCTTAGAGTCTATGAGTATAGAAGTATAGATATAGATATAAAATTAGAAATATGAAAGGGTAAATTATGAAAACATAAATTACTCTATAAATAGTTATTTTATATTTTCCCTATATAAGATAGAAATATTTAATATAATTATATAGATATAAATATTACAAAATTTAGCAATATATATTAAAACTTGAAAATTTGTTGGTTATTGGCATATATCCACTACTCACATTAGTAGTAGTCAATAGTTGCATATATTGAAGTAAGGATCCAAAAAAAAAAATTCAATATGTATAATTATATTTTTTCTTCTTAATTTCAGCCCTAAAGACTAAAAATAGGATGAACATATGTTGTTTCAAAACATTGTACTATTTCATATGTCACAGCTTGTGATTGGTTAGAAAAATAATTAATTATTAAAATTTTAATTTAAATATATTTTTTCAACATATGTATTCCCCTAAAAACAAGGTAGTAAAAATAGATATGTTTTCTTTAAAAAAAAGTTGAGACATAGAACTTGCTCTTCTTTAATTACATCATTTCCAAGAAACTCTCTCCATCTATCAAAACAAAACCTTTGTAATTATTTCTCCTTCCATTACTGTGTTTAGAGGGGGTAAATGATCCTATTTAAATATAGTTTTCAAGTTTGAAAGAAATGTTAATCTAATTAGTTTTCAATTATATATTTATCTTTAGAGCAATATTATATTTTCATACTATATCATTATATTAATTATCATACTCACAAGAAAGTGAAATATGTCATTTACAAACTAATCATTAATAAATAAATTATCATCTTATGATATATGTCATTTTTTATGAGTATGATGATTAGTAAGAGAATATATCATTTTCCTTATCTTTATTATTAATAAGAGAATAAATAATTGTGCATTAAAGTGTGAAGTTGATTTGAGAAAAAAAAAATTAAAAAATGACAATTCTGTTAAAACAAAAGGATCTAATGATTATGTATAAAAATCTAGTACCACACTTATAAAAATAGAGAAAATATTATACTCTCTACCTAATAAAATAAAAATGTTTATTGTGTTGAAAGAGATTGTATCCAGTTTAGTAGTCTTTCTATCTTAAAAATGTTTAGTTATTGGCTGGAGCACATTCTTGATATCCATAAAAAATTTGCAGTTGTCAATATTTTATGAACACATTTTCTTATCAGACTTTGTATTAGTAAGCATTTTGTCTGCAAAAAGTTGTTGAGGCCCTTGCTCACCTAAGACTAGTAGAAATTTTTTTATACTTTATAAATTTGGTTTATTGTTAATTAAAAAAATAAGATTATAAATTTATTTGGGTTAACTGTTGAATGTTATGTGATTGTAATTATTTATCTAACTCTTTAATTATATATTTAAATTACTTTATATATCTTATATGTGTTGGACAGTTAATTCACATTTTTTATCAGTAATGAAAACCTGATTAATCAAATAATAAAATTAGGAGAACAATTGATATTCATATTCACATAATTCTTATAATTAATAAAAAGATAGACAATTTGAAGGGTGTCTTACCCAATCAACAAAAGAATGAGAGAAAAAGGAAATCAAACATTGAGAAGGCTCCAAAAATTTAGAAAGATAAGTTTCATCCTATCATTCTAGGGTAAACCTCATACTATCAAAATTGACTTTATTCCTAATGTGTTAAATGGTCCAAATAGTGACAAACTTCATAGTCACCCACCAATGTGGTTTCTTGTTATCCAACCTTAAGGCATTTTCATTGATAGAAAAAAGAGGTATGACATCATTGTGAATAATAGAGATTAGTCCAAAGCAAAAATAAAGTTTTTGTCAAACAACATAGGATATAGAGCATGAGAAAAATAAGTGATTAGAAGATTCCTCAAACGTACGATAAAAAAGAAAAAAAATATGTTATTATGAACATTTAATCCACATCTATGAACAAATTTCACTTTAGTTGTTGGAACTTCATTGAAAGCAATCTTCCAAGCTAAAATCACATTAAATAAGGCCTATTAATTACGTTAAATGTAAAGCTGAAATTTGTGAACATTAATTATTCCTATTTTATATGGCTATTTATTGATCTTTCAATGATAATAGTTCATATATACATGTCCTTTTGTTTCAATTGCCATTATCTTTTTAATAAGGAAAGTTGGTTCAAGTGATACATGTTTGATTTCTTAAGTAAGGTTTCGAGTTTAAATCTTGTGAATGGAAAAAATACTCGTTGGGTGAGTTAGTCTCACAGACCTGTAGATGTTCCTAGTTTGGATAGAATTACCTCTAATGCGAAGATACAAACACAATTGAGGTAAATTTTTAAATGATCCAGTAGTTATAATGATTCTAAATCTTGGTTGATTTAGAGTGGATTACTTATAAGAAAAAATATATGAAATAACAATGTGTGAATTTTATATAGTATAACTATATTATTAATTATATATATTTAATTATTATTGACTTATCAAAAAATATAAATGAAATGAATGGTGAATGACATATTCATTATAAAACTATATATGATTTTATACACGGATAATAATGCATAAATATTTCATTAATTATAATTATAAGGAAAACAACTTATGAAATATAATTCTCATCATTTCTACTTTTCATCCTTAAAGAAATGAAATATTTACATCCTTAATTTATTTCCACCGTAGAAGCCATTACCAAACACATGCATCTGTATGGGAACGTGATGTCTGAAATTCAGAAGCTCCAAAAGGGAATTTCTTTTTTGTGCTACGTGACACTGCATCCTCTGTCTTAAGCTACTCCACCTTTCTGCTCTTTCATTTTATTTATCTATTTCTATTCAAAAAAATTATTAAAGATTTTATTTCATCTTATTCACAGAAATTTGTGTATTAATCCAAACATCCATTAATTTCATTGTTTTATAAAATTGAATGTTGGTTCAAATGGATAAGTAGAGTACACTACAAAGCAAAGTCAAGCTAGGGTTCTAGGGTGGGGCTATTATTTGTCAGGGGACACAACTAGTTACTGCATTGAAATAGAAACTTCCGTAGAAATGAAATTGTAATATTTTAACTTTATTGTTTCTTCAATTGAAAAAAAAAATAGAGAAGCATAATGTCTAGTTTTGAGTTTATGACAAATATAAAAGTGTAATTTACATGACTAGGCTCTACAAAATTGAACTAACTGAATAAATAATTTAAAACTAACCACACAGAAAGGTTTAACTAAACTCATTTAGTACAATTTTAGTACATATACCTCTTTTAAACTAAGGAATTATTACATGACAATAGGGTATACTTAATTAGATAACTATGAAGAGAAAAATTGATGATTATTATGCCATACCAAATTTATCTATAAACTTTATCAATTCATTGAATATCAATCATTTATCCTATGATGTTAGCTAGATACCCCTTTTCCTTCTCTTTTCAAATCTCAACCAATTGGTTTGTGGTTCTGGTCCCCGTTTGGTGTAACATTTGTATTCATATGTTATATTTTTTGAGGAACAGAATATGTCGTTTTCAATGGACTGGTTGAGCTTTTGTAGTCATAAGAATTAGTATTATTAATTTATGTTTATGGAACTTGAGTAGTCTACATCACATGCATGTCTGAATTTAGTCTATGATCATAGGCTGGGTCACTTCTTTTGAAGCTATATATGGACCACGGAAATTATTATCTTACAAGAGATGTATTTGATATTTTTATGAAACATAAATGTATCATATATGACACATTATATCTTATACGACTCTCTCTGACTTAGATAATGTTCATGGCTAGATATGATTTTTCAAATCTATAAAAATCTTATATATGTTTTGTTCTACCCCATATATATTTGGGTTGTTCTGAATCCGTCCCACATATCTTCAATATTCACCATCTCATACTTATTTGTCTCAAATGAGCCCACTCATGGCAGGTATTGTAAATGCTTTTAACGCAACATTAATGCATCTGACTCATCATTTAATGTGCATTTGACTCAGTCATTAATGCGTCATTGACTCGTCTTTAATACCAACTGACAATCCACTTGTCACGCCGCCTGCACATTCTGCCTACCTTCAACAACTCGACAATAGCAGATCTGCAGGGCAGACAATGACGGCCTTGAGTACCTCTATTGTACCCGTTATGTGCTGGCCAATCACCAGATGCCACCTCAACAATTCCCAAGCTCTATAAATAGAATAGACCACATGAAGTATAATTAATTTTCATTCCTCATTTATTGCTACATTTATTAATACTTGCTCTAACTTATCTCTTATTTACTCTTTTTCTCTCTAAAACACTCTACTGGCTTGATCATCGGAAAACTTTTTCAAGTACCTCCCCAACGAGTCCAGACGATACTTCGATCAAGGCTTTCGATCTCCTCCATTCTACCGGACATCTATTGCTGACCATTCTCTTGTAATATAGAAGAACATGTTTGATGTTTCATGTCCGGTGGTTATGAGTTATCAATGTTATTCTTTGTTTAATATCTTATGAAAAATGAATATTTCTATGTAACTTTAAATTAAATTATCATTATTGTTGTTGTGTTATAAGTATTTAATTTTTAATATTATTAAGTGTGGATAAAAATGTTTAAGAATGTGATATATAGCATTCTAAACATTAAATATATATGTTAAATATCTACATACTAAATGCTTAGAGTAACCACAATTGAGAATATTTCTTTTTCATTCTTATTTTAATCTTGTATATTATTATATAATTTATTACAACTCTCCATGAAATAAGAATAGCATCTACATTTTCTATCGCAACAACAAACATCTCTTATTTAAGAACAAAACTCACAAAATAAGAATGTAACATTAGAGAACAAAGAAATAATGTTTTTAATATGTTAAGAACAACCATTATAATTCATCTTACTCGTTCTAATCCTCCGACCTCTCTCTCATCATAATTGTGTTACTATATATATGGGTAATTGAAATCAGAGAGTTTAATTTAATTCAGCAGTTAGTTATAGTATAGGTTAGTTAGATATCATTCAAATTAATTAGTTCTTTTTGTGAACATGGGGGAAAAGACAACTACAACCTACAGCATTTTATCCCTTATGAAAGTTGGAGGAACCTTGTTTAGCCCTTATAGTTTGCTTGTTTATAAGTTAATTATTAATTAGTTAATATGTGACTGTATACCTAACTTATATTGTTGATTTATAAAAGTGACACTTGTTGGAATAAGTAACTACTTCACGTAAGCACATACTCATTTCAGTTGTTCACTCACCATGTTAGTACTTTATTGATTTGTAGTTTAGCGTACAGAAGGCCTTCCAAATAGGGAACTAGGCCCATAATGAGTAGGACGCCAAGGCCTTAAGGGTAATAGAGTGCATCTCACAGGATGTGTAATTATTCCACAAAATTAAAGATTCAAACTTCAGAAATGATAGGAAGATGTTTGCTTTTTGGATTGGACTTATATATAAAAATGTGAATATATATATATATATATATATATTATTTAGTTAAAATCTTAAACAATTAATATGGATCATTTAATATTATTTTAAGGTTACGATTTAAAAAAGTAATTATGTGATTAATAACTAACTTTTAATCATAATTATCTATATTTTATTGTAATACCTAAATTTATTGTTTTGCATAGTTTTTATGAGAAATTTATTTTCATAGATACACTTTGTGTGTCTTATTAATTATTTACTAAAATGAAATAATTGACCACCAAACACCTAAAATGGGAGAAATTGTTATAGGTTTCAAAATTAATTGTTCAAATCAAATATTTATAGATTTATTTACATTTAAATTATTAATTCATTATTAGTACTGAGATTTTGGTTTGAGTCATTAATGATGAACATGTAATAATTTCTCCTCGAACAATTGATACATGCTATTTAACTAAATGTCTTCAGATTAGTTATTCAGCGTGCAACTAAAATTATATTAATGCTTGATAGTGGAAATTTTGTTGTCTTTGTAATCTTATTTGGCTCCAAGTGATTTACACCAATAAAGTTAATTTTTTATAACTTATTAAATTTAATCACATATTAAAAAGGTTAGTCCATGATCATTTGCAATTAAATTAATAGTTAAATAAGTTTGACCAGTGATCATTAATTGAACCGCCAACAAAATTACCTTAGTTTGTCAAGTTAAACAAAATTGGTATCCCAATGATCATTTATAATGGTAATTTTTCTGTATAAAGAAAAATAAGTGGTGCATCAACTCTGATATAAACTTTGGAAAGAAAATGTGTCTTTAATTAGTGATACATGAACTGATATAGATGTGTCTTTTAATTATAAGTTATATAACAATTCATTTGAGATGCTAAGAGTCACATAAGCTTAGAGAGTCTACACACTACAAAAAAAAGTACAATTTAAACATTATAATACATACATCTTTAAACAAATCCAATTATAGTCAGAATATATAACTTAGGTATACAGTAAGATAGTAACTAATTTATAATTAACTTATAAACAAGCAAACTAATAGCTAAACAAGGTTCATCTAGCTTTCATGTGGAATAAAATTCTGTAGGAATCATCTCATGATCTAACACCAATAATCTGGAAGACATTCAAGTGGTTGATTATATCTATACCACTTATAAAGGGAAAACCCAAAATAACCATCTACCATGGTCTTCTCTCTATTTTGCCCTTCTTATTTTTAATTTTTTTACCAAAAAATTATATATAATTCAATGTTCCTCTCCACCTAATATATATTCAATATTATTTGGTTAACTATTTATTCTTTCTTACATTATAACTATCAGTTTTTAATGTAGAACATGAATGTTCAAGATAAATACACTAATTGAATAAATTCAACTGTAAATTATAAATATTTAACACAAAATATTGTATTTGACATATATGACATACATATATGACATTCAAGTGATTGATTATATATTAATAGACTAAAATGATATATTTTTTCAATATTAGTGATTTGGATATGTAGGACTCGGATCATGAGAAAATTTATTGTAAGAGATGCTTGGTTTGTTAAATAAGATTGTTTTTCAATAGTTCTATTAGGATGAAGGGGTTGATACTTGTAAATTGCAATAGTGTATTTATACTATTTTCTAATTAATTATATTATGATTATCATAACTTTTGTGAAATTAATAATTAAGAGTGCTAATAGATAATGTGAAATGTGAATATGATTGTTTGAATTAGAGGGAGAAAATGCAAGAATTTGCTTTAAATGAAGGGTAATCAACAAGATCTTGGTCTAGTGGTGTAAAATTTGCTAGATTTTCTGAATGACCAAAATATCAAGGATTTGATTCCTAGGAGCGCGACACTGGTCGGAAGGGACAGTCACAAAACTTGAAATAAATCAGTTTCTTACTTGAAATAAATAAGCGTCATAATTGAAAAGCCCAAATATATTTATATTGCAACACATGGATCTATGTCAACAAAAATAGGCCTATAACCACGATTTAAAGCCCAACCACAAACCATGACAAATTCCCCATAACTCAGCCTGAGGAAAAATACTCATGTATTTTCGTTATTTTCGGTGGTGACACATTAGCACATTTGTTTATCATATATTGCATGCCAGACAAATGACTTAGTTAAAGTTAATTTGTTAATAAGAGATAAAAATAAAATATCAAAGGAGTTTTTACCATTTTACATGGGGCCATAAGTTTTCTTCTTCGTAATAATGTATAAGTTTTATATATTATTATCGTATCATGTATCATATGTTATTTATATTTTATGATTATTAACTATTCAAAAAACATAATACAAATAAATAATATATTGACTATGTATATATTTTTGCATGGACAGTGCATACTCCCATTTATATACTTGACCGTATAACCATTTATATATTCAGCACCATTCCAACTTAAAGTGAGGCCAGCTTCACCCACCATTCCAACCTAAAGTGACCGACAGTGCATATTGTTTCGAACATTGTACCATCACAGTTAATCTTCAACATTCCATCAGCACGCGGACCAGAATCTTTCTAAATGTCTCCATACCCAAAACCATCTACATAACGACACTATTGTTGTTGTATCAAAAAATACAATAAGGTAAGGACATCATAAGGTTAATGTCGGAAAAATATAATTAAAAGTTAAATATATGCTATTTTAAAAAAGGGATTTACTAACCCTACTATTTTAGTTGAGGGTATTTTCATAATTTACATTTAACAAAAAAATCACCTCACTTGTCCCTAACCCACTTTTTTCCTTCCCCATTAACCTATTTTTCTCAAATCAGAAAAATCCACCCCTCCTCCAAAAACCACCGCACCAACATCCAGAACCGCCGTGCCCCGCCTAGAACAACCCTCAAGACACCCTAACCCTTGTAATATTAAAAAGTGTTAACCTCCACGTCTTTCTGTGACATCATCCCCATTAGGTTTTGTCCAACAAAAAACAAGTTTTTTTCTTCCTTTAACTATGAAAAAGGATTACAACGTCTTTTTCATTCTTCCATCTTAATTGCTATTTTATTTTTTTCTATCATCACTAATCCACTCTCACACCTTCTCTGTTATCACTCTCTTCTCTTATAAAATGTATTTTTCTGTAAAAATTGAAACAGGTTAACCGGGTGGGGAAAAAGGGCTAGGAATGAATATATTGAAAATTATGAAAATACTCTACGTGCTAAAACTTATCATAACTAAAATAATAGGATTAATTTTGTTCAAAATTTTTTGTATATAATACTAACTTGTTCCAACTAAAATACCTTTTTTCTTAGATCAGCTAATCCCTTTAAAAAATACTTTTATTTGCATAACAAATGTGCTTAACATTTTGACTTCTAAGGGTGTTAAGCTTTTTAGTTCATAAAGTAATATCTTGTTATTATTTTTCATTTCAATTCTTTCTTCTTATCAAATTTATTATTAAATAAAGATGACTAATTTCTATAAATAATTTTATACTTCTTTTTTTAACGTGTTGCCATATAAAGGTGATTAAAATCAAAATAATTATAATCCATAACAAGTATATAATTGATTATAATAATAAACTAATTTTTACCGCTATATATAAACTAAGTATGATGATGCAATTAATGAGAAATAAGTTTAAGGATACAAATGTTACATAACCGAGGTAAGTTTCACATCACAACGGGAAAACAAATACCCTGACTATATATATACATGCGTTTTGGATAGTGTGAATAATGTAAAGTGAAATACAAAACCATGTTGATGGTGCAGTTAATCCCTTTACCCAATGTTATTAAAACTGGACCGGTCATGAAATCGGTGAGAGTACTGTTTAGTGGTTCAACCAGTGATTCAGTAATTAAACCGAATGAGATTAAACCGGTTAAACCGGACATACATACTTATATATATGTGTAAACCTGTAATATTATTTAATATGTAGATATTCAAATTTATAATCCATATTTATAGTCAAAGTAAGAATTCTCATAAACAAACAACTTTAATAAATCCAAAGTCTAAATTACAAATACAAATAGTAATCCACAAGTACTTGTCTTACTTAACAAACTCGAAACATATGACACAAGTTCATAACTTAATCTACAAAACATATTATATATTTAAAACTTTAACACCAAAGAGTCAAAGTTGTTTCATATTGAGGTTCCATTTCTTCACCATTTAAGTCCAAAGCTTGACTAGTGTTATCTTCAACTAGGTTCAAATTGCATCATCATCATCTTCTAAATTTAATTGATCTAAATAATATCATTTTTTCATACATCAATTTTTGTACAAGTTAACAATAAAATAAATTAGTTATTAGAACCAAAACTGATAACGCAATAAAAAACATTACATGTATGAAAAAAAATAAAAAAAAAATTAGTTATTAGTTGTGCATCATCGTCATCTTCTAATTCTATGTGGTATGCGCTTATGTGGGATTCTTTAAAATTACATGTATGAACCGGCCGGTTCAATCAAATTCCGGCCGGTTCACCGGTTTTGACACGGTTCACCGATTTTTCGCCAGTTTACACCGGTTTTGATGCTTAGCCGGCACAACACTTATTTCATACTGGTTATGGAACCGGTTGACCGGTTCTCCGGTTGAACCGGCCGGTCCGAACCGGTTTTAATAACATTGCCTTTACCTTCTACCCAAGTTGAAAACATTTCTCTACTGAGCCTTAATCTTATTGGCAAATTATTGATTCATAAATATTTTTTAATCCTTTCATTTAAAGTTTTTTGCAATTTCTCTTTTTACAGGAATATGGTTAACATGTATTTAATTTTCTCTTATTACTATGGCTTCTAACGATATCTTTTACATATATTCAAACCATCTAACTTGTTATCCTACCATCTTTTTATAATAGGAGGCACTAGGGTCGACCGATGCATGTGCGACAAGTGCGTTGCATATATAGGGTCCATAGTTAATGAGAGGCCTAATTATTTATATTTGTAATTTTAAATACTTTATTCTCATACAAAAAATTCATTCTTGCATACATGTTTATTATTGCTTTTGTTAATTATACTAATATTCCCTTATTAATTTGCTTAATATGTTATTGATTATAGCTGTTATTGTATTATATTATTATATTTGATGTAAAAATAAAATTAGTGTATATCTGCATAGACAAAACATGAAATCACTTAAGATCTATTAAAATAATGTCATGTCTCACAATAATAAATGAGCAAAATAATGTCATGTCTCACAATTCTCATGAGACATTTTTTTGTTGTTGAAACATTAGTGTAAATTATTTTATATAATTAGTTTTTTATATATAACAAATACTCAATTTTTGCCATCATGATTTGCTTTAAATTCCCATTTCTGTTTATTGTTGATGTGTAAATTTTATTTATTTTCTTTAGGACTCTCACTTTAAGATCGACCTTAAGATTATGAGCTACTCTAATTTTCTTTCTAATCATATCTTGTTTACTATGTCTACTTATCCAATACACCATTTTCATCAATGTTGTATGAAGTTTAGTCTCATATATATAACATTGCATATTTAATAGTTGTGCAATAAAATTTATTCTCAAACATGAGTATTATCTGTTTAAATCCTCCGTCACTTTATTCAATCCATTCCAATTGTATAATTTATATCTTCATCAATTTCTTCATGATAGTGAAAGATATTAAATTAAATTATCTTACAAGAAACTTAAATTGAAAAAAACACATGGATTGATCTACATGGAAATATAGTAATGTAAACTACAAAGTGAGTGCAGCTGTGCATTATCACTTCACCTACCAACTTTGCACATTAACTTTGACATATTGTATGATTATTTTTTTATTTTTTATTTTTCATTTTAAATTATTGATCCATTATATATTATTTTATATGGTAAATTATAAATTAGTTATTATAAGATTTTTTTAAAATTATTGACGTAAAAAATTTACTACAATTTATCAATAATACATACTCCAATTGAGTCTTTTACATAATTCAAAGGATGAATTTATTATGAGAAAAGGGCAGACTTTTATTACTAAGAGGAATTCAAAGGATGACGTTGATGGGTACACCTTTTTTGTCATGGGAAATACAATACAATTAGTCAATTAGTGCAAACTCGCATCACAAAAGTGAGTAGCTAAGAATCCTCACTTCACCTACCACAATCCCACGTTTGCTTTGTCCATTAACTTTTATGTGGGTGCAGTCTGGGATCACATCTGTTGTCCCACAGCTTTGTGTCACTCCATGTGTCAGAAGATGTGATTAGTCAGAAAAATATTTAATTATTATAATTTTAACTTAAATAATTTTTTTCAACCAATCAGAGTTGATGATAATAAAATGGTACACAAAGTGTGTTTCTGTGCAGTGTCCCCTTTTTACTTGGGAACAAATTCAAAAACATTTCATGAATATATATTTTGAACCTTTAAAATTTTTGTTTGTTCTAATATAATCTATAAAAAATGAAAAATCAAACTAGTTCTCATCAAAATGGTCATCAGTAAGAATTAAAATGTCATAAGAAGGTGATGAAGCCGCCATTTCATATCTTTGATGACTAATTCAAGTTTTCCAAAAAAAATTAGGATCATAGAAGTAATTTTTTTATAAGAATCAAAATAAATCTTTACACTATATGAAACTTATAATTCATTTTGCACGTTCAGTATAATTCACTTTCAATGTGTAGTAGTAGATGAAAAATGATATATTTATCATAAGGTAATACTTCTTTATTAATTAATAGTAGCTTTGAAGTAACATATATTTGTAGAGAGTTAGTTGGTTGGGCCAAAATTATGTAAACGCCAAAAAGTACTGACTGGTTTCACGTGGTCTAAGAGCCAGGCCATCCAATCTCAATTATTCAACTAGATCGGATATTTAAGTGTAAAATCTATACAGTGTAAAGATTTATATACATGCACCCTAACATCTATCAATCATTTTGATTACTTTTTTGATAAGTAAAAAATAATTAAGTATCAATAGTAGATGATACAATGACAATGTATAAAACTCATACACTGTAAGTGCGTACATCTTTTTCTCTTTCTTGAAAATGAAATATGGATATTATTATGTAGAATAATGCACTTACCTAGTTGAATGGATTAAGATATTTTCATTTTTATTTGGGTCTAATATAATATTTTATAATTTATTACAACTTCCCACGAAGTAAGAATAATATATATTTTTCCTACAATAGTAAATATCATTCTTATTCTTATTTGGGGTCTCATAATATTTACCTTTTTTCCACAACGTCTAGCTCTCTCCTCACTTTCCTTATTAATAACAACTAATAATTATTCTTATTTAAGAACAAAAGTTAAAAAATAAGAATGACACGATAAAAAAACAAAATAAAAGTATTTTTATTCTGTTAAGAACAACTATTGTGGTTCTATTATGAGCAGCATAAAACCCAGGGAATAAAAAATATATATAATATATATATCACGAGAGAGAAATTTGAGCGAGGCTTAGTTAAATTCAACCAATATTGCGTAATTGACTATGACTATTTCTTAGGTTTTAAAATACAGGAAAAAAAATGCACTAATATTGTTTAAGATTTATTCACTATTAATATATCATATATCATTTATAATTAATTATTATTAATTTTTTTAAAAAGTAATACAAATAAATAATGAATGATATAATGATTATTTATAGTATTTCACTCTTTAAAATATTTGGTTATACACTTATACTGATAAGGCTGGGCTGAAATTTGAATTATTGTATAAGATAAGATGCTAAAATTTGATGATGTGAGTAAGATTTATTGGGAGGAGTAATTATAGTTGCAAAAATGATTAATTCCTCATTAGGTTTAGGTTTAAAAATTAGCCCCGAATAATGTTTAGGGTCGATAAAGAATAAGTGTGACTCGAATTGGACTTGTCCCATGATTAGTTAATTATCATATTTGTATGTTTCTCTATACAAATTATATATAAATTAATGACATTTTTTTTATCGAAAATATCATTGTTTCACTATTTTTCATCGTATATACATGATTAACAATATTTATACTTATAACATTTCATATGTCAAATTATAATAAATAACATTGGATATGCATTATATTTAAACTAGTCTAGGTCTGCTTCGGATACAAAGACTGATTCAGCCAACATTTAGGGTTAGATTAGCTTTAAATCTATGGTTAAGTTCGAGTTCAAAAAATAACCCGGTCAATATTTAAAGCGCAGACCCATGCTCACAGACTGAGATCACCTGTTTTGAACAATGTCTTATTCCATGTCCCAAGCCGATCAAAATGTGACTTTTTTATTATTTATTATTTTTAAATTTTTCTTTTATTCATGTGCCAAAATTTGATAAGCTTAGAACAGAGAATGAGACACAATTAAGGACAGGTAATCCTAGTCCCATACTCACCCAAACACAAACTACTCATCATTGCCTTATCTATCTGTCACTCCCTGCTTGGGCTACATGAACAAGGAGAGTAACCAAATAAACAAGTTATTTGTTTTTGTTTTTATTTTTAGTAGAAGAAATATTAATATATAAAATGATAAAAGTATCATCTCATGATTTTTTCTTTTTCGTATTACATGTTTCTCCAGTGCTAGAGAAAATTCATACTCTACCCATTTTATTTTAATTTTATTTTTACCTACCTCAATTATATAATTAATTATTTCTATCAAATTGGTTATATATAATACTTAGGTAATTATTAGTTATTTGACCACCATATAAATCTAAGATAATTCAAAATTATAACAATAATTACCTTAAGATAATATAATCAACTTATAGCGTAAATTTATAAGCATAAATATAAAAAGATGGTTATAATTGGTATTTGTATACAGCATTTTTGAGAAACACTAGTCATAATAATAAATTTAATTTTTGGAAGATATTATGAATATGATAGAATACGAAAATATAAATTATTAATAAAAATAAAATTTAGCAAAATAAATATATATAATTTAAAATATAAAAATATATTAAAGATAACCATCAATAATAAGTATATAACTAAATTTATTAATCATGATGATAGAGGAACCCATGGTAGGGAAAATCATTTTGTGTTAGACTCAATCATGATTAAGTAGTTTTTAACTGTTAGAGAGTCCCATTGTTATTAAACTTGAGAAGAGCAAATAGTCACAAATGAGATGTAAAACCTTAAGATAATGATTAATTAATATTTTCTATTTATAAACTCTTTCATTCACCTTTCGTATCCAATGTAAAACTTAACGTTTGAATATACTCAACTTTCATCACAAACTCAGATCTTTTCCAATCCTTTATTTTGGGCAAGGATTAGTAGAAGTTTACACCTTAAGCTGAATAATTAGATATCTTAACTATCCACTTTAAATATGGAACAAATCATGTTATTGATATCGGTCGAGTCAATGGTGAACCAAATCCATATTTTTGCAGTGCAATAATTATATTAGATGTATAATTGAACTGTTTCAAATCATCTAGAATCAATCAAATTGTATAGTACTGATTTGAGTGTCAACTATCTTATGTGTAATATGATCAATCACTATATCATTGTAATAGTTGGGTTATATTATGTTTCAAATAATAATATTTATATTTATCACTTGACTATATTTAGTATAATATATAATTTAATTTGTGTGTTTAAATTTTTGAATCACTGATTTGAAAACCAATATAGTGATAGAGAATTTGTAAGGGAGAAAGAAGAGTGTGATAGATGAGAGAAGAAAAAGTAACAATGTATATGTGTATTACTTCAAAGAAACACAAAGTAATATACTACTTGCTCAAATGAAACACAAAGTAATATACTACTTTCTAAAACTGTTTTAACTAACTTTAACTACTTACTATATCTAGTAACTTTAAACTAACTTCACCTTACTCTATTGATTACTCTAATTAACATCCCCTCTTAATCAAAGAGTTATTTATTACAAGATATAACAGCAAGAAACTACACAAACTTATCACCAAAACTATGCACATTCAACATATCCCTAAATCTATTGAACTTGTCAACTTTGAGAGCCTTTGTAATCACATCAGCTTTTTTCAAATCTATTGAGCAATGAACCATCTTAACCCTTCCCTTTCCAACTTGATCTCTTAGAAAGTGGAACCTTGTCTCAATATGTTTGCTTCTTCCATGACTAACAAGATTCTTTGCTAAGTTTATAGCTGATTGGTTGTCCACTCTTAATTCGAAATCTTCAAATTCTCCATACCTTAATTCTAAGAAACACAAAGTAATATACTACTTGCTCAAATTGTTTTAACTAACTTTAACTACTTACTATATCTAGTAACTTTAAACTAACTTTAACTACTTACTATATCTAGTAACTTTAAACTAACTTCACCTTACTCTATTGATTACTCTAATTAACATCCCCTCTTAATCAAAGAGTTACTTATTACAAGATATAGCAGCAAGAAACTACACAAACTTATCACCAAAACTATGCACATTCAACATATCCCTAAATCTCTTGAACTTGTCAACTTCGAGAGCCTTTGTCATCACATCAGCTTTTTGCAAATATGTTGAACAATGAACCATCTTAACCCTTCCCTTTCCAACTTGATCTCTTAGAAAGTGGAACCTTGTCTCAATATGTTTGCTTCTTCCATGACTAACAAGATTCTTTGCTAAGTTTATAGCTGATTGGTTGTCCACTCTTAATTCGAAATCTTCAAATTCTCCATACCTTAATTCTATCATTAGGTGAATCAACCATAGACCTTGGCATGTGGCATTGCAGGCTGCAATGTATTCCGCTTCACAGGTCGAGAGAGCGACTACATCTTGCTTTCTTGAATTCCATGACACAGGTGCACCAAAGATGGTAAATATATATCCTGAAGTGCTCATTGTATCCTCCTTATATCCCACCAATCAGAGTCTGAAAAACTTATAAAACCTGATTTACACTTCTGGTTCTGGTTTGGAAACAGAACACCATAGTTTGAGGTTCCCTTCAAGTATCTGAGAATCCTTTATGCTGCTACCATGTGTGATTGAGTAGGGCTTGCCATGTACTTGCTTATTACCCCTACTCCATAGGTTATTTCAGGTCTGCTATGACAAATGAATCTAAGGCATCCAACCATTTGTCTATAGAGAGTTGCATCTGCAAGCATTTCAGGCTCTACTTCACTTGGTTTCTGATTTCCTTCTACTAGCACTGATGCAGGCTTGCAATTCATCATCTGAAACCTTTCTAATACATCTGTAATGTACTTTCTCTGGTGCATTATGATTCCTCTTGGTGTCTTGAGAAATTCTATGCCAAGAAAGTATGCTAACAGTCATCTCAAACTCAGACTTGAGTTCTCCTTTTAGCTTCAAAATCTCAGCCTCATTACTTCCTGTAATCACCAAATCATCTACATAGAGACAAATTAGAGTTAGTTCACCTGTGCCAGTCAGATTGACATAAACACCATGCTCTACTCTGCATTTGATGAAGCCAATAGATGTTAGGAATAAGTCAATTCTCTTGTTCCAAGCTCTTGGAGCTTGCTTCAACCCATACAATGCCTTTTTCAGTCTCAGTACCTTTGTTCTGTCTGCTGATGTCTCAAATCTAGGGGGCTGAGTGATGTATACCTCTTCTTCATGAGGTCCATTGAGAAAGGCACTCTTGACATCTAGTTGCCATTGTTTCCAACCATTCCAGCTAGCTAAAGCCACAATCAGCCTAATTGTTTCAAACCTAGCCACTGGTGCAAATACTTCATCATAGTCATAGCCTTCTTTTTGCATGAAACCCTTTGCTACAAGCTTTGCTTTGTGCTTAGCAATGCTTCCATCAGGTCTCAATTTGACTTTGTATACCCATTTCATAGCTATAGGTTTCTTGCCAACAGGTAGTTCAACTTCTTCCATGTGTCATTCCTTTTGATTGATTTGAGTTCTTCTTTCATTGCATCACACTAAACATCTTCTTGAATTGCCTCATTGAAAGTGATTGGCTCAACTTCTCCTAGGAGTGTTAGGTGAACTAAATCTCCCTCATCTGTAATCACATCATCAGAAAACATCTCAAACTCACTAAGCCTTAGTGGTAGATGCCTTGATCTAGTTGGTCTACTTTGAGCCTCCCTGATCATTTGATTATGTGAGTCAGGTTCCAAGACTTCTGCAGCTTCATGATCTTCTTGTAGAGGAAACAAAATGATTGATTTGTTGTGCTCAACCTTGCTTAGGGATTCGTTCCAAGAACTCAACTTATCAAAGTGAACATCCTTACTGAAATTTATTTGTTTGGTGATGAGATTCAAGAGTTTATATGATCCTGTTGAGTGGTATCCAACCAGAATCATCAATTCACTATTGTCATCCAATTTCTTCCTTAATTGATCTGGAATATGTTTATAATACACTGATCCAAACACTCTTAGATGCCTTACTGATTGTTTCTTTCCAATCTAAACCTCTTCTGGAATTTGATTGACAAGTGCTTGAGTTGGACATCTATTCAGAACATATGTTGATGTTATCACAGCTTCACCCCAAAGATTGTGAGGTAGATTTTTGCATTTCAGCATGCATCTTACCATGTTCATGATAGTTTTGTTTATTCTTTCAATTATACCATTGTGTTGTGGTGTATATGGGCAGTAACTTCATGAATTATGCCATGTGCTTCACAGAAAGATTCAAGCTCTCTTGAGGTGAATTCACCACCTCCAACAGTTCTGAGAATCTTCAATTGTTTCCCTGATTGCTTTTCTGCTAGAGCTTTGAACTTCTTCAGGTTCTCAAACACTTCACTCTTAGATTTGATGAGATAAGTCCACATTTTCTTGCTGAAATCATCAACAAAAGATACAAAGTATTTGTTTCCACTTAGTGAGGGAACCTCAAAAGGTCCACACACATCAGAATACACAACATGTAGCATATCCAAGGCCTTGGTTTGAGTATGCTTACCAAATGTAGATCTGGTTTGCTTGCTAATTAAGCAGCTATCACATGCTGAGTTCTGAAGCTTGATTTCTAGCAGCCCAATGACCATTTCTTTGGTGCTTAACAGTTTAAGATCTCTGTAATTGAGATGACCATATCTCAAATGCCAAAGCAAAGATTCATTTGAGACTGCTTCTGCATTGAGGCACTCAGAGTTTCCAATTCCAAGCTTGATTTGGAATGTGTTGTTGTTTGATAGTGGAGCTTGTAGTATTCTTCTCTTCATGTTGTCAAAGACTTCCATAATTCCATTGCTTAGTTTCATGGTGAAGCCACTTTCATGTAGTTGTCCTAGGCTTATGAGGTTTTTCCTCATTTTAGGGACAAACAACACATCTGTGATGTATGCTCTCTTGCCATTCTCCATTTTGAGAGGAATATCTCCTATTCCTTTAGTGATCACCACTCTATTGTCTGCAAATTTGACCTTGCTTCTCTTGCTTGGATCAAAGTGCAAGCCACTCTTTGTGCCGAGTCATGTGATTGGAGCAGCCAGAGTCCAAATACCAAGTGTCACTTCTTGTTGTTGTGCAATCTGTTGTCATCATAAACTGCACAACTTCCTCATCAGATTCATCAATCTCCTCTTTGACAAGGTGTGCTTTTGAATCTTGTCTTCTTTGATTCTGATTCTTGCTAGGTGTTAAGCACTCATTTGAGTAGTACCCAAATTTATCACAATTGAAGCTCCTGACCCTTTTCTTGTCAAACTTCTTCTTCAATCCTTTAAACTGTTTGTAGCCATTTCTTTTCGATTGTTCTGGTTGTTCAACCTTGTTGGTATAGCACTTTCTTGAGTTGCTCTTCTGTTCAACATATCTTTGTTGGTTATTGGTTGAGTTCCTTATAAGAAATGCTCCTTTCTTTGTAGTTTGTACCTGCAGAGCTTGATGTGAGGATTTATCTGATATCCTCTCATTGAGTCTCTGCTCATGGACTTCAAGTGACCCTTGAAGCTCCTCTACCTTCATGTTCTCCACTCTTCCCGACTCTTCTATGGCTATCACTACATTATCAAACCTTGGAGTTACTGACCTTAGCACCTTTTCTACAATGATTGTATCATCCATCTTCTCACCACATGCCTTCATAACATTGATGTGTGTGATCAATCTTGTGAAAAAAATCAGCAATTCCTTCATCTTCTTCCATCTGCATGAGTTCATATTGTCTTCTCATGGTTTGTAGACGAAACTTCTTTAGTTGTGCAGCTCCTGCATAGTGTTTTTCTAGCACATCCCGTGCTTCCTTTGCTGTTGCAGATCCTGCAATCTTTTCAAAGTGAGCATTGTCTATAGCTTGATGAAGAAGACATATTGCCTTGCAATCTCGTTTCTTGTTCTGTTTGTGTGCATTTCTTTGAGCTTCAGTGGCTCATTCTTCCAAGATTGACAGCCCCTCTTCCACGATATCAGCAACATCTTGATAACCGAATATTGCCTTCATTTGTATGCACCATCTGCTCCAGTTTTTGCCATATAACACAGAAAGAGTTGTGACATAATTCCCTGTTGTTTAAGCCATTTCTTGTTGTAGCGGGAAGCTTGTTGATCTTCTAAGGCTCTTGATACCAAATGTTAGAGAATTTGTAAGGGAGAAAGAAGAGTGTGATAGATGAGAGAAGAAAAAGTAACAATGTATATGTGTATTACTTCATAGAAACACAAAGTAATATACTACTTGCTAAAACTATTTTAACTAACTTTAACTACTTATTATATGTTGGGTTTATTCAAGTGTGAAGTCTCACATTGGATATGCGGGGAGGAATGAAAGAGTTTATAAGAATGAAAGGCCCATGGAACTAATGCCTTAAGGTTTTGGTTCAAGACGTGGTGTCTCACTTGTGACTCTTCACTCTTCCTATACTCATGTAACAATGGAACTCCCCGGTGGTTGGAGGCTCCCCGGTCGCAATCTGGTCCAACACTATATCTAGTAACTTTAAACTAACTTTATTGATTACTCTAATTAACATATAGTACTAATAATGACTTTTCTGCACTGAAGTTGGTTTAGTATTAAATTGAGCAATTAATAGTGTTATACAACTTTACGGGTGGATATTTTTTTCTTAATCGTTTTAGACAAAAAAAAAATCCCTTTTTAAAATGTTAATACGTATAAATAGTATGAATCATAAATTAGATTTTTTTCCTAATCGTTCTAGAAAAGTGTACTTAATCTCCTATCTTTATGAGTAGTGCGAGAAAAGTTCTTCCCAACTTGTAAGGCTTATTAAGATAGAAAAACAATAATATTTTCGATGCATAATGTCGAAGAGGATTATCTGGTTATAATAACAAATTTATATCTTATAAACTTAACAGACAAACTGTATGCGACCCTGAGTGCAAAGAATATAACTTTTTTTCTCAGAAATTTATAGTAGTTATTTATTAAAAGTTATAGAGTAAGTGATATAATTTTGATAACTTTTACTACTTATAGAAATATTAATATAGACTTAAAATGCGAATAGACATGTTGGCTGATTGAGAATAATGATAACCCTATTATTGTTAAGACATGAGGAATAATCACCATGGGGGACTCGGTGATTTGAGTCGGAAAATTATAATACCAAAAATACCTAAGATAATCAACTAAAGAAAGATGAAGAACATAAATTCAGTTATATATCTATATTCTTATCATTAAGAATTAATAATTAATAATTGCTACATTAAAATGATTCTAACATTCATATTCCACGTATCTAATAGCAATAGTAGACAAATTCATTGGAAGTTTTAAGGCATGGGCATTGAAAATTTTGTCATGGGCAGTATTAAATCAGCAAGGCAAGCATGACCGAAGTAAGGATGGCAACAAACTACTGGTAGTGTTTTTTGGGGTCTAAACCCGAACTATTTGTGGGTGCTCATGCGAGTAGTAGATATTTACTGGTATTCGACGAGTTTTTAATTTTTATTATATATTTATATATTTTATAATAATCAATATATATAAATAATTATTATATGAATAATAAGAAATAAGATATTTATATGATAAATTTATGATTATAGTGAAACTGCAAAATTTATTATAAAATAATAATAAAATTGATAATATATAATCATAAAATAATAGTAAAAATTATAATATATTATAAGTTTAATTAAAAAATAAATTTATAAATATGTGAGTATTCACGAATCGGATACCATAAAACCATTTTCGCCTATAAATTATTATTGTGAGTATTCATTGTGGATATTTTTATGGGTATTTATGGATAATGAGGACCAGTTGTCTCACTTTTTGTGTCTCATTTTGCCTCAATCTAATAGAAATTTGACATATACATAAAAATAAAAATAAAAAAACACAAAGTAACATTTTATATTAGTTGATAGAATATCACAAACTTAGAATATAAGAATATGAAGTTTTGCTGGTTCATTTTGTTGTCATCCCTAACCCAAGGTTAAAGTCAAGGAAAACAATATTATAAGTCTTGGAAAACAGAACCAACTTAATGTTTTTGCACTTCAAAATTTAGTGCTATCTTCAATTTTTTGTTCCATTTTATTTGTTTATTTCTCACTTACATTCCTTTGTTCATCTTTCCCTTCCTCCTAATTTACCTATATATAATGAATATTTTCATAAAGGAACCAAGAGTACTTAATGTAGTTTTTTTTAAGTCTCCTAAAAAATCATATTTAACTTTTTAAATTAGACTTATAGTCAATAGTGGAATGAATAATTCCAATATTTTAAAAATGTCATCATTCAATAATTCATCAACCAAAATCCAATCATCATAGTCTCCCTCCCCAACTAATAATGATACATATATTATATTATATATATTCACTTCAGTTGTACATGTACAAGTTAAAAGTATCACTCTATAAAAGGAAAACAAATACCCTGCTTATACATATTCTGCTTTTGCTAGCTAGTCTTGAATCCTAAGAAAATATCAAAACCATGTTGCTAGAGTTGTTAATCCCTTTCTTGCTCTTAGTTCTTTATATCGGCTTTCGTCCATTCTCTCCAAAATCCAACTCGAAAAGTCGCCACCCTTATCCTCCTAGTCCTAAGCTTAGACTCCCTTTTGTAGGTCACTTGCACCTTCTTAAACTTCCTCTTCACCACTCCCTTATCCGTCTTTCCAAACAATATGGCCCTTTATACTCTCTCTACTTTGGTTCTATGCCAACCATTGTTGCTTCCACTCCTGAACTTTTCAAACTATTCCTTCAAACCCATGAAGCCTCATCTTTCAACACAAGGTTTCAAACATCAGCCATTAAGAGACTTACTTATGATAATTCTGTAGCCATGGTTCCTTTTGCACCTTATTGGAAGTTCATTAGGAAACTCATTATGAATGATCTTTTGAATGCTACCACTGTTAACAAGTTAAGGCCTTTAAGAAGCAGAGAAATTCGTAAGGTTCTTAAGGTTCTAGCTAATAATTCAGAGAGTAATAAGGTTGTTAATGTTACTGAGGAACTTCTGAAATGGACAAATAGTACAATTTCTATGATGATGTTAGGTGAAGCTGAATTGGTTAAGGATATTGTTCGTGAGGTGCTTAAGATCTTTGGTGAATATAGTCTTTCTGACTTTATATGGCCATTGAAGAAATTGAAAGTTGGAGAGTATGAGAAGAGAATAGAAGATATATTTAATAAGTTTGATCCAGTGATTGAAAAAGTTATTAACAAACGTCAAGAGATAAGGGAAAGAAGAAAAAATGGTGAGGTTATTGAAGGTGAGAGTGTGGTTTTTCTTGATACTTTGCTTGAATTTGCTGAAGATCCAACCATGGAGATTAAAATCAGCAGGGATCAAATCAAGGGACTTGTTGTGGTAATGTTTCTTGCTTTTCTTTTTATTGTTTCATGTTATTATATGATTATGGTATTTCTTTGATAACTATTATACAATCTTTGCTAACTATTAACTTAAGAACACTTCTTAACAAAAGATAAAGTATTTTAATGAAAACATCTTATTTTTTATTAAAATAGAAGTGCAGCATGTACTGGAATATCTCTCTTATTATTAGGAAGTATGCTTTATTATTCTTGGTATGAATGTGGTAAACTATAATGAAAATTAAACTGGATACATATATATAGATATGAGTGGTTTTACTTTCTTGTATTATGTTCACCATGCTGAAATAACTTAGTTCTTCCATTATATATATTATGCTTTGTATGAAACCTTGCATTGAAAGAACAAGTTTAAAACACTTGTAGCTCT
The DNA here is from genome assembly GCF_001865875.1 of Lupinus angustifolius. NCBI lineage: Eukaryota > Viridiplantae > Streptophyta > Magnoliopsida > Fabales > Fabaceae > Lupinus > Lupinus angustifolius. The sequence goes on along the minus strand of NC_032027.1, from coordinate 16,436,150 downwards.
TTTGGAATCATGCAATTTACACACATCTTGGGTATTGTTGGAATGTGAAGTGTAAGGGAAGTTACACAGTGCACGTTTATTCCTGTGATTCTAACTCAAGCTGCTTTGGTGTTGGTGTGTGTTTTCTGCTAAGCTCCTAAAGTTTATCACAATTTATCTTTAGCAAAGATAAATTTTAATGTTTTGATCCAATAAAAAAATTCACCTAAATAATTTTTTTTTAAATACAAAATAAATTTTTTATATTACTTGAATAAAGTTGATTAAATATGGACATATATATTAGCGGAACATCATAGTCTCACTCTAAGTTATATGGTAAGTTATGTTTGATTTGTTTCATTTCTTTTATCTTACTACTACAAAATTTTCTTCTTTTGATGAACCTCATACTTGTGGAAAGTAGGCTTGATAACATTTTATATCACTCCATGGGTAAAATATAGGATCCTTAATTTAAGAAATATTAATTATAAGAATTTTGTTCCCGTTCGAAAGTAAATCTCATATCATTTGCTTCATTTTCTTACACATGATTTAAATATTTATTGATTATTTCTCTCATTACTAATTAATTTTAAGATGAAACGAGAAACATTATTTATGAGAACTATGAATGAAGTATGTAAATTGGACTTGTGGGACATGTGCCCCACACTTGTCACAACTCTAAAGAGATAGACTTGACCCATCCAAAGGCTAAAGACTGGTAGGCGGAAAGAGTAAACTTAAAATATCAACAAATATTTTATATTACTTATTTAAATTTTATTAACTAAAGACATAGAGACTATTTTGAAAAGTGATATCTATTTGGTAAGTTAAAGAATTGAACTATACACTTGATGGTAATTAAGAGTTAGGATTTTCTCAATTAATAAATTAATGGAATGATTACTTTTATACTTATATATAGGAGTAAAATTATCATTTCATTTTATCTTAAAAGATAAAAATGTTAAATCATATTACTTTTTTATTCTTATTATTTTGAGTGTCTTTGTCTCATCATAATCCTAGCTCAGTAATTTGTACTACCTATGTGTTGTGTCCCACACCAAGGTTTTCTAATGGTCTCTGACCCATCCAAGTTTTGTTGCAGGATTTCTTCTCAGCAGGAACAGATTCCACAGCAGTGGCAACAGAATGGGCTTTAGCAGAACTCATAAACAACCCACATGTTCTTAAAAAGGCTCAAGAGGAACTCAACGAGGTTGTGGGAAAAGATAGACTTGCTGATGAGTTAGATGTTCCAAATCTTCCTTACATTAGAGCAATAGTTAAGGAAACATTTCGTCTCCATCCACCACTTCCTGTTGTTAAAAGAAAATGTGTACAAGAGTGTGTGGTTGATAACTACACAATCCCACAAGGAGCATTAATACTTTTCAATGTTTGGGCTGTAGGAAGAGACCCTAAATATTGGAATAACCCTTCAGAATTTAGGCCTGAGAGATTCTTAGAGAATGTTGAAGGAGAACAAGGTATTGATGTTAAAGGACAACATTTTCAACTATTGCCATTTGGGTCAGGTAGGAGAATGTGCCCAGGAGTTAGTTTAGCTACTTCAGGAATATCAACATTGCTTGCTACTCTTATCCAATGCTTTGAACTAAACCCAGTTGGTCCACAAGGTAATGTATTGAAGGGTCATGATGCTAAAGTTAGCATGGAAGAGAGGCCAGGACTTAGTGTTCCAAGGGCTCATAATCTCATGTGTGTCCCTGTTGCTAGGGTAGGTAGCCCTGTGAAACTCCTTTCCATATAAAATGCAACAACTAGTGTCACTGTTGTAGGACAATAATAATGGGTTTGTTTTGTAATGTGTGATCTGGTACATGGTGGGACACTAGGACTTGTATGGAAGTAATGTTTGGTGCTGTAGCATGTTAGATGCAAAATTTGAATGAATGTACCATGTTTACAATTAAATATGTATGAATTGCTTTTATATTGAACTGAATGTTAGATAATTGCTTGAATATCCAAGGAATTAGTATTTAAGTAATTATCTAAGGATTTTGAATTTAAGGAATTGATACAAATGATTCGAAAAAAATGTACATCAAAATCAATAACTTCGCAAGTTTTATAGAATTGAATCTAATTATATCACATATTTATTCCATGTATGAGCTGGCTTGCAGCATTCAAATTCCACTAATAAAACTTGGCAAGTTTTATAGAATTGAACGTGTGATATTATTTGAATGAATCTAATAAAACTTTAGTGTTTTGGATTTCAGTCTCCTTTATACTATATATATAGGTAAAGATTTATACACTGTCGTTATATTATTTATCATTCATTTATATTAATTATACATAAAAATCAATAATTATTAAATATAAATGATAAATGATAAAGTGTAAAAATATGAATGATTAATAAGGTATGAGTTCCACTATTTTTTTCTTTCATTCATTTTTATTGAATACAACCAAACTACTGATTTTTTTTTAATTCATTTACTTTTTAGTTTTTACCCCAACTAAACATAAACATAGGCATAAGATTTAGAACAGTGTGTTCTATGGAAGATTGCAATCTGAAGAAAGGACAATTGTAGTTAAGGCAAGTCTGTGACAGACAATAATGCAATTAGATAAGTGTTATAATATAATTATTGTACTGTATGAGAAAGTGTAGCATTCTGGTTGAAGAGTCACAGTCAATAATAGAGGGCAGTGACATATTGACACATTGTGGGACCTCTCTTATAAAGATATTCTATTACACGTTGGTCACTAATCTGAATGAGACAAATAAATATCAACCTAACCAATAAGAGTTGTAAAAACCCAAAATTATTTCTATTGGTTACTCTATCAAAAAAAATATAAAGGGTACTCATTAGAAAACTTATATGTACCACTATAATTTTACAATTTATCTTACAACTAATTCCACTTTTTTTTCTCTATTTTGTTTTTCATCTTTTTGTTTTTATAAGCATAAAAGTTCATTAAAAAAAACATCTGATAATTCAAAATTAATGATTGTCAAATTATTGTCACTGTAAACCTCCCTATCATTAAATAAGAAAACACTTACAAAATTTTGACCTATACCCCTGCTCTAACTTTTTTATCCATAACCTTTTCACTACAATTAACCACTTTCTTACCTCTTTGCTTTATTAATTATCATTAATGGTGGAGATAGGTTAGGTTGTCAAACAAGAGTCTAATACCTAACCTACTTAAACATAAATATGTTAGGCGGTATTTCTTAAAAGAATATAAAATGTATATACAGACAGTATAAAGATTTATATACACGCACTTCATCATTCACTGTTCATTTGGATTACCTTTTCTGAAAAGTCAACAATAATAAAAAATCAATGGTGATAATACAATGACAGTATATAAAACTCATACACTGTCATTACATACATCTTTTTCTCTTCTTAAAAAACCTATTTAAATTAAATTGACTAAATACAAGTTTCTTCAAAAACCCTAAGAGACAGGCCATATGATTTTATTATTTATTTAAGTTAATTATTTTATTTAGATATTTTTGGTACGGCAAGTGAACCGTATCGTTCAAGTAACAAAACCGGTAAATATTGGGATATCATCCTTAGAGAGCAATTCAGATCTATATTATTTTCTAAAATAGTAAATTGAGTAGATATGTACAAAGTTGAGAATTAAGGTTGTTGATTGGTTTAGATTATAAAAAACAATTAATTAAGAATGGTTTTCTAAAACAAAATAATGGTTGAGATTGACTTTCATCATTCTCCCTATTTATAATCTTTAGATTCAATTCTATAAAACTTGCGAAGATATATATTTGGATGCACATTTTCTTCGAATCATTTGTATCAAGCAATTATCTAGCATTAAGTTCAATATAAAAGCAATTCCTACATCACTATCCATTCCTATAGCATTGATGTAGCAAGGAAGATAATCCAGATTCGATACCAAGTTCAACTTTTTAGTTAAACTTGGATCTAAGATCATGAATTTAGTAGCAAAGTAATTTCATGTATTAAACATATGATAAACTTTCCAAAATCAAATAACTAAAATGCATTTATGAATTGAATCTCTGAGTATAAAAGTTAGAAGATTACATCTCAATCACAACACTGAAGATTTAGCCAAACATCCTTCCTATTATAAGATTTATCTCATGAGAAATACAAGAAATTCTGGATCTAAAGTTGTTCCCACGACTTCTCTCTTCTTCTCTAGTATTTCACTCTCTAAAATCATGTGGAAAATCTTGGAAAATGGTTAGATAACCTCCCTTTGCTTTTTGTGACCGCCTATATATGTTCCAGACTTCTGGTCTCTCGCTCGAGTGAGAGAGCAAATTTCAGCATTTAGAAAATCTTCTAGCTTGAGCGACAAATATCTCGCTCGAGCGAGAGAATCAGAGTTTTGAATCTGTCTTTCTCGCTTGAGTGAGGTGCTCTCGCTTGGGCGAGACACACACATAAAGTTTGACATCCAAAAGTGGGAATTGTCGCTTGAACGACAGTCCCCTCACTTGAGCGAGGGACAGTCAGTCATTTAAGCTTTTTTCCTTGAATTAGCAATTGTCGCTTGGGCAAGGGATCCAAATATCTTTTTACGCAAATTTCTTTAATTTCCATCTTTTCTACTCCTTATTCTCTTGAATTGACACAAAAACATGTAAGGTCCTTAAACGAGATTAATCACACTAGATTCTTTAGAGTTGTGCATGAATTTCATCATAATTACACCATAAGTACCCAAAATTTATATGAATTTCCTTCACAACATGACACTTAACATTTATATAATATATACATGAAATAAATACACAATATAAATTATATAGACAAATTGACATTGAGATATTAGATTTCCCAATTAAGGCGGACCTATTAACTTATTTAAAGTCATACATATTAGTCTGTTTGAAGGTCTATTGACCTATTTGAGTGTATTAGATTATAATATACTTTTAAATATGTTAACAAGTTAGGTTACACTTTAATTTAAACAGGTTAGACCTAGGTCCGAAAAAAACTTAAATAGACAAATATACTAAACTTAGGCTTTAATATTTTAAATAGGTCAAACCTGCTTAAGCCAAGGTCAGACCTACTTCCACCATTAATTATCAAAATTAACTTGCTTGCTTATTTACTATGAAGCACTGTTATAGATATGATACATATTTGATATGTTGATATATATTTTCTTGAAAATGTAAGATACAATACATTTGAGTACACATATAAAATATGTACATAAAATCCGTAAAACATAATAAACATATATTTATTGTTATGAATTTCCAAATAAGAAACATATTTTGTAGACATCACTAAATACAAAATGAAACTCATATTGTCATAAGATGACAAATCTCGTTTAGTCGATGATCAACATTACACATATGTATTTCTATTACGCTTGTTTTGTTTCTCGTGCTAGAAGTCCACTTGGTAAATTACATATTATGTTAATCTCTTCTATTTGCCTGATTGTATTATGTCTTTCTCTCTTTGAAAATGCTATTGTGTGATATTATTGGTGTCTATTATGTATCGAGAAAATATTTGAAGAGTATAATATCTGGATAACATTTTAAAAGTATAAGAGAATATCCAGAAAACATCAGATTTATAAATTATTTATTTTTCAAAATATAATTTAGATACAACATATTGATAAAATATCAATGTTGAACGGTGTACGGTAGCTTCTATTTGTGGGCAAACATTCATTAAGCTGTCACATGCATATCTTTTGCACCTCCTAATCTATATTGGTGGTTGTTTCCACCAACTTCTTGAAATTATTTCTTTTTTCACTATAGTAGCTCCTCAAATTGCACTGAACTTTAGGTGGGTTAGCAAAATATTATCTCTAACATCTTCTACACATAAAATAATAATTGATGATTCTAATAATTATACTATAATCATAATCATCAAATAATAGACTGAGTTGTGACTATAAACACACAGCTAGTGGAGTTGTCATAACAGTGAACAAAGTTTATTTACTGCATAATAGTCAAGAGAAACAAATATACAAAACTTATTATTCTTGATAGGTGGTAACAGAAAAGAAATAAACTTTGCACAAATCACAGAATCTGCTCTTGACAATAGATATTAGATAAATTCAAGGATAAACTTCAATCAATGACCTCATGCCAAAGATGGGTGTTATTTTGTAGTGACTGAATCCAGATTCCAAGAAAAGTTTTTCCCATTCATGTTCTTCTCTCTCTCTTCCAGTCACCACAACCATCATTAACACATCAAAATATAGCTTAGATTGCACTAATTCATGGTTATCATTCTTCTCATTGATCACTATGTCTATGATGATTACTTTTCCTTCCTTGCCTTTGATTGAAATAGCTTCTCTACACTTCTTCAGCACCTTAACACAGTCTTCATCACTAAAAGCATGCAAGACTAACTGCCACATGCATGTTAATCATTTTAATTTCAGTCAACCTTCTTACTTTAGTTAATTTCAGGAAATCACTAGGCAAAGTATACAAAAATATAACAATTCAAGCTATGCTTTATGCATATTAAGAAAGTTTCAAATCGGACTAAACATGGCAATGATGGTTGATATCGTTGGTTGGTAGTAAGTCTCACGTCAATTGTCTCATTCTCTTTTAAATACATGTTGGTTACTCATCTTATTACAAATTAGTTTTAATATGGAACCTTAACATGTTACAAGAATCAAAGTCCAACTTTTGCTCGGTTGTCATTGGTCAAAAGATGTCCTTTAATCATGGGTCAAAGGTAATCATTTGTACAAGCTTCTGTGAAAGTGCATGATTTAAATGTATGTTGGACTACTCCTTTAATTGTCAACTAATTTTGAGATATAAGGTTAAAGATACAACTACTCAGAGAGGACTTAGTTAACTAATAAGTTGACCAGAAATCAAATACTTTCTTCATCATGTGATCATTGAGCTTTTAGCTATGTCCTGATCCTAAGATAAGTCAACCACACTTGATCTTACATTTTTGTTTACTAAATAATCCAACTAGAAATTCATGCAACAAAAAGTTATGCAATGATATGATGAACAATTTGCATACCTTAAGAAGAATGGCATCAGCTGAAGGAATAGACTGAAACATGTCACCTCCAACAAATTTCAAATTGTTGGTATTTTGCAAATTCTCAACCACATGTGGAAGATCCAGCACTGTCCATTGCAAATTAGGAAGTGCCTCAGAAACTATCTTTCCTACAGCTCCTTTACCACCTCCAACATCAACCAAGGAATTCAGACCTTCAAAAACAGACTTACAATCTTTGATCACCAAATTCATCATCCCAGAATCACTAATCATTGCTTCATTGAATAGGCTATTAAACTCTTGGTTTTGGCTTAAATAGTCCCAATAACTCATACCATAAGCAGTGTGAAAAGGTGTGACCTCATTTGTGTGAAACCATTCTCCCAAAAACTCTGATGAATGAACTAGGGCTGGATGGAACATTGCCTTCACAAAAGGAGATAAGGATGTGATATTATCTTTGATGAGAAGCCTAGAAGATGGTGTGAGATCATACACCACTTCTTCTTTATCATCTTGGACAATCTTTGATGTGGTAAAAAAACCAGCATGCACTAACAAACGCATGATCCTATATACATGATTAGATTTAGTAGGTTGGATTTTAAGTGCTGAGACCAATTGAGGAATAGTGATGGGTTTTCCATGATTGTGTATTATGTTTGGTATTCCTAAATGAACAGCACTTTTGAGGCACATGGAACCAATGTAATTATAAGTGTAGTTATACAAATGGGACTGTGCCTGAAACAACTCTTCAGCACCATGCCCTTGGTTCATGTCCATTTTTTGAACTATCCTATGACTTTAGGAGGTTTTCTCTTGTATTGTAGAGTTGACAGGCACCTAGTTTTTCCAACTTCTACTTGGGTGACTTTATGAACTTTAAATTTTTATAAGAGAAAAAAATGTATGCTTAAAAAAGTAATACAAATGAATTATAAATGATGTACTAATTGTATATAAATTTTTATATTGATAGTGTATAAATATTATATTTTTTTATAAATGTCTTACTTTTCTTTATTATTGTTTTTCTTCCTCCAACCTTATCTCCCACCTAATCGATCAATGAGATATTAATCTCTCATGTACGTGTTACTTTGAGCTTTGTTCACTAGATGATGACTAACCCCGAGCCTCATGACTCAAGATGGTATTTTAATGTTAAAAAATATCATTTGAATACTGATGCATAAATTAGTACTTAACTTATAGATGAGTATCAAAATGAACGAATGCTTAGCTGTTTTGTGTACGAATTGTCAGCATTTTTAGAGCAACTTGTGATTAAGCTTGTATCTTAGGATTAGAAGTAATTCTTTCAGCATCTCAACCTTATATATTAATACCATTTTTTCTTCTGTAATCGTAAACATAGCCCTTGTGTGGTACAACTTGAAAATTGTAATTTTTGCTTACTTATCTTCATATGTCTATTTTTATAGTTCCACTCCAAAATCACACTCCCAAACAAAACCTAAGGGTTTTCAGGTGAGATAAAGTCAGGAAGTCCTCGAGGGTAATTTCAAAGGGATACTCTAATGCCTATTTCAAATTGCTCTATTCTTGTGTTTGTATATATTGTATATAAAATTTCCTCTTGACTTTAATCATCTTATCTTGCTAGCTATATCATCTGCTCTCCATTTTCTGATAGAAAGGATATGTTACATGATAATTGTGCAGAAAAATTGAGAGAGAAATCCAGAATTGTATGAGCAACCGTCCAAGGCTGAACATGCAGCAAAACTGCCCAGAATTGTAGCCATCACCACTTGAGCATTGCTGCATGAGAACTGCAGTTGGTACCACTTGTTTACTACCACTGTCGCCCGTTCAGAACCCACGGACATTTACGAATGGAGAAGAGAGATTTATGGAAGAAGAGAGTCATATAGAATAGAATAGAGAAGAGAGGAAGATGTATACACCGAACAAGTTAGACAGAGAAGACACGCCAGGTTAATGTTTTGTTCATTTTACTATACTGTTCATGACAGCAGCAATAACAATTCTAAATGTGAAAATGTAATTCAGAGAGTATGAGATATCAGTGAAAACAATGTTTCCTCCCATAGGAACAAAATGAGATAACAAACAGAAGAGGTGGCTAGTGGGAAAAAATGTAAACTGTAGGTGAATGAATCAAAATCCCAACCCAACAACCTTTCATGCTAAACCCTTTGTCCCATGTCACTTGCAAAGCAGGAGAAAGAAATAAGAGTTTTACATATATGCAACCAACACATATACTGCAATGTTATAAACTTACATAGTGCATATCAGCCTTCCCATCAAGCTGGCTTCATCTAAATGGGTACCATTATTCTCGTTCTTGTACATACTATTACAAGCTCTGGCAGAGTAGAAATAGCAACTAATAATCCAATAGTAGTGCTAAAAAAGGAACTGACATAATTACATGTTGGATAAGTAGAAAGTTCAGTGACTCATCCATCCACTACAACCAGAACAAGGATTATGAGCTTCACTGCTAACCATCATCTTCCACGTTGTTCACCCGTTCGCATTCATCAATCCACTCACTGTATCTGCATAGTTGCAAATGAGCTGAGTCATATGAAAGATAGATAAATAGAGAGAAAGAAGGAAGAGCATTGCCACATTTATATTTGAACTTACATGTCTATTGCCTCAGATAAAGCTGCAAATACAAGAAAAGAAGAGTTAATTATCTACATGCATATTGCTCTCAGAAGAATCACAGATACAGAGTATAAAATTGTGAATATCTGACTTTTCAGAACACTTCAATGCTTCATTCTCAACCTCAATCCTATAGGGGGGATGGGGATCAATAAATTTTCTTTCAAACATCGTCAAAGTATAGGGACAAGCAAAGAGAAATTTATTCCTGATGTCCAACCAATCAACTCAAAAATGGTTATTTATTAGCTGTAGGAATAAATCCATTGTTTCACATTCTTTCAGCCTTTCAAAATGAAATGAGTCAAAAAGTGGACAAGACTAGGCAGCACATGCTAGTAATTCCATCGAAGGTAAAATGAATGTCAAGTTAACAAGCAAGTCACAAGAGAACACCATCCATATAATATTTTATTTATATCCCATCCTTAGTTATTGACCATTTTCAAATCCAGTGTCAACCATGATAAGGAAAACAAAAATCACCAGTACACACCATCTCGAATTAACTGTGTCACTAAAAAATAATGTCATAAATGCCATTGAAACAAACCTGTGATGGTAGTGCTAAAGCTCTCTTGACATATCCCGCAAGAAGCTTCCCCTATCAAGTTCTTCATGTCGCTGTCATACGAACCAAAAAAACAAGCTTCAAACAAAATAGAAACAAAAGACTAACACATATCATGGAATGTTTGCTGAGTGATTCAAAAAAAAAGATATGCCCTAACACCTTTGCATGCATATTTATCCAAAAAAATACACACGCCTCTTATGAGTAGTTAAAAATAATGCTTACATGCGGCATTCGACACTGCTGCCATGATTGCAAAAAGGGCAGCTGAAAACAGTGTCAAGCTTATCCATTCGTTTCTTGGGAGGTGGCTTTGTTTTCGCCTTCCTCTTTCCCATAGCTCAGATCTGCTTTTCATATCCATGTTTAAAGCAAGTAAACAATTCAGTGAAATTAAAACATCACCCAATTCCACAACTTCAAAAAATTCGATGAAATGGACTACCTTAACAAAACCATCGCCAATTCCACAAAGCAAATAACTTCTTCAACAATTCACTCATACAAGTTTCATTTTTATTTTATATATCTATCTATGCCAAGTAATACTCACTGTTCTCAGTTTTTTAAACATATACCAAATAAATATGAAATATATTAATATGCGCATCTTAGCATTGTTGGTTAATATCAAAACAATGAGGGTGGAAATAAATTTATTCAGGATAAAGGTTATGTAACACAAATCTCTCAAATTTATGAAATTTCTGTCCTCTTTGTTGTGTCATGAAACCTAATGAGCAAAGCAACGGTGAAAATTTTTTTTTTTTTTTTTCCGCTATGGAGATAAAAACAAAGTTATGCACTTTTTATGTTTGTTTCATGAATTAGTTCAGCAGGCAAATCGCAAAAGGAAAAATTAAGAATAAAAGCAAACCCTAAAATTGTCAACAACAAAAAAAGAAGAGAGAAGAGAAGCGAAGAGGACGTACCAGATCGAAGAATAGCAAACCCTAGAGAGAGAGTGAGATTAGAGGGTGCGTTTGTAAGAATGAAAAATTTGGTGATAAAGGGTGTTTTGATATATAACAATTTTTCCGATGTGATCATGCACTCTTATTCTGCGCCGAGTATATCAAGTATGTACTGCTTGAACCAATCAATCATACAGTACTTGAAACTTGAACCAACTTCTATCATTAGAGTATTCATCTTATTCTTAATAGTCATGTTTAATACCCTAATAAAAAAACCTAATATAAATAATAATATAATAAAACTGTGTATAAATATTTATGTTTTATGCTTGTAATTAGCATCCATGACCCGTAAAAAATGGAGCATATGATAATGAAAAAAACTTAGAAGTTTCATGTAAATTGGTTTGTCCAATTGTGTGATATTGATTCTTTTTTTATTTTCTTTAAATCAATTTTAATTTTGTTAAGATAATGGCTAATTTGTGAACTAATAGTTAGTTCGCATTCATGCGAATGAGCATGAGTTGTTGGATTAAAAAAATGTGAGAACTGATTATTATTTTAATAATTTTTAGAAGTTGTTAAGCTAATGTACGATTTCTATATAGAAGTCGTCATACCCTTTAACAATATTTGGTTTTGGTGGCATTTTACTAGATTTCGTGTGACCCTTTCACGATTTTAGGTGTGATTTTTTATTATTATGTAGAAGTTGTTATGTTAATGTATAACTTGAATATAGAAATCGTGATAGCCTTTAACGACTTCTTAGTGTGATTTTTAATGTGTAGAAGTCGTGATATTTATCAAAAGTCGATATTTGACAACTCGACTTATCAAAGTGTTTAAAATTGTTACCTAGAAGTCAATATTTGCAAACTGAGTTCTAAATTTTATCTGTGTTCCTCATAGAAATCGTAAAGTGAGATCACGATTTGTAGAAAACTTTGACAGCCAATCACGAATTTAACAGATGAGATTAAGAATTATTTAACTCAAAGACTAACTAATACAATTCATATGGATATGAATAAACTTACAGTTCGCAAATTAGTCTTTACTTTATAGCATGCTTATTCTTATGACAACCGATTATCAACCACTTGGTTGTATCTAATATTGACAAAATTTTAAGCCTTGTTTGTGTCGAGATAAAGTTTGTCAAAACTAGGGTGATTGTGCTCCCTTATAAAAGAACATAAATATCATACATTGTTTGTTTTAAACGGGACTTGTGAAACAACACAAATACTAAAAAAAATAAGATATTAAAATATATAAAAATTCTATAAAATAAGAAGACACTCGGTGCTTATCATCTATAGAAAAAATACAAAATTAATTGTCCATATCATTACAGAATGAATAAAATTGAAAAGACCCAAAATTAACTATAATTTGGAATCAACTAAGTACTATACTTACAAAGTTTAAAATTATTCTTTATTTCCAAGACAATGATGTCATATTTTATTTATTTATTTGATACTTGCTTTATTTATTATTCTGAGGATACGACAATACTCTTATTAATATTTTGTAAACAATAAACATGGTTAGAAGATGAAGTAATCCATTTTTTTTCAATCAACTAGCATGGTTATTAATTTTTTAAAGAGACATACAATAAAAAATTATGAATTTATGTTAGGGCCAACAACAACATAGGAGTGGGTAAACTCTCAATATTTCTAACACTCAACTGCGTGTTAAAGACATTTAGATAAATCTCTCGTGAGATTTTAGCATGGTTTACACCTTACTTCCAACCCAAGTGAATGATTTTATTCTTAACATCTGTGTGCCGACTTCCTCTCTTAACTTTGGTGTTGGGTTGACAATGCTTCTAGTTGATAGACAACGAATTCGAGTCATTGGTCGCTCAAGAGTAATGACCTTCAGACTCATTCTCATTGGCATTGGAGAACTTATGTCTCCGGAAATTCTATTTCTTCTTTGGTTATCTATTCATAACTATTTATCTACTAACTATCTTCGTTTTAGGAGAAAGTTGGCTGCCATACCTTACTTCAGAAGATGCAACACTGCAATTGAAGATCTCCTTCACATTTTCAGAAATTGCAGGAAATCGACTATTATTTGGCGTTGTGTGGAATTCAATGCTAAAAAATGATGGAATAACCAATTCTTCACATCTTGGATGACAACTCATGCTAGGCTCCCTAATGTGTGTATCTTCTTAGCATACAGTTGGTTGTCCCAGAGGTGGTGAAACCAGTCAGTCTTTGGAAATGTGTTCTCGGGCATCTCTTACGCCTTGTGGAATATTCATTATAACTTCAAGGATTGGTGTACTATCAATACTATGTCGGCAGATGAAACTCTACCAAGTGCCAATTGTTGTCATAAAAAATTAAAAGGGTCAAGCTTAATGTAGATGATAATTGTAATCTTCATGATCAAACGATTAGAAAAGATGATACTATTTACAATCATGAAGACCTTTTTTTATCTAGATTCAGTGATAATTTTGGACTTGATATTCCTATACAAGCCGATCTCCTAGCTATGAAACATGATCTTAAGTTAACTTAAAAGTTGGGTCATAGTATTGAGAGTGGCTATCTTGAAGCTATGTAAAGTGTCATATTCACTTAGAGACAAACATGATGAAGTGATACATTATCAAAATAGAGATGTCCAAAGAGAACACAAGTTTTCGTTTCGGTTAAGGTGAGAGAGTTCCCAACTCTCTATGTTAGGACTTAAACACATAAAAAGAGTTCAACCCAAAAGACTAGTTTATTAAGTGGAAGAGTCTCATGACTTAAGTTACCACTTTGAGTTTGTTATTCTACTCAATGTGTGACTCCTAACATTGCTACACCTTTAAGGGTTGACGTCCACGATGACTCTATCGACAATGACCCGATAATAGTCATTTCTCTTTTGGTGGCTTCACTCACCTATCAGTATTAGGTAATATACCTTAATCTAGCCTATATGTAGCCTTTTCGGTGGCACAACTCTAAGTGAAAGACACCAATTGTTAAGATTCAAATACATGAAGAAAGTCCAACCCAAAATACTAATATATTAGGTGGGAGAGAACATGAAGTACCACATCTAGTTTGTTATTCTAGTCAAGGTGAACTTGTAACTATCTCCCACTCACCCTTCAATGGCTTCACTCCGAAGCATATCATTCTTCACCCCTCTCATTCCTCTTCGCCCCAACTCCAAATTCTCACCAACACTGAACCTTATAGTCTCCAAAGACTCAAGCTTTATCCTCTCATATTCTTCTCCGAACACTGTTCCCCTCACAAAGCAGCTAGTGTTTCAAGCCGTAGCTGACTCCGATGACAACAACCTCCCATTTGTCAGAACCTTTGAAAATGACTTGTCTCAGCTCACTCTCGTCACTATTAAGGCTTTGAACTATTTGTATTGAATCTTTGTCAAGCATGTATTATTGAATTATTTATATTTTCATCACGATTGTTGTTGTAGAGTTGGTGTGTCAGACAACCCTGATGCATATTTTGCTGTAGCCAGGCCATGCAGATGACCCTTTTCAAGTTTTTCTTGTGAGGCCCCTAGTATGCTACTTTCACCAATTAACCAAAACATTGCATATATTAGATTTAAGTTTATATTCCCCTAAGTGGACATTTTCAGGCACCAGTGGATATGACTCCAGTTTTGATCAGTTTTCATGTTATGTTGGAAAAGTAAAAAAATTGAGAAAAATGGTTATCCAGAAATTAACAAAAATTGAAAGAAAAATCTCATTACCACAGAGAAGTCCAGTCAATTAGGTCTATACCATTTATTGCCTTTTACACAAATTTGTCAGAAAAAATCTCTAGATTTTATATTTTTATATCATTTGTTATGTTTTTGGTAACACAGAAAGAAAATGCAGAAAACACTCCTACCATAGTGGAGACATCATGTATTTCATGACTTCCCAAACCAATGACTTTGTTTAAAATGACAAGAGCATGAAGCCATATACATTCCATTCCCTTACAATTCACATCATTTAAGTTCTTTCATCACATTCTTGTGATTTCAGATAGTTTCCGTAGTCTTAATTCATTTCCTATCAACCATGAGTGTCAATACTTTTCATGTTGCAATGTATCCATGGTTTGCCTTAGGTCACCTAACTTCATACCTTCATATATCCAACAAACTTGCTGAGAGAGGCCACATGATTTCATTTCTCATGCCTAGAAATACTATACCCAAGTTGGAGCATTTCAATCTCCACCCTGGTCTCATATCTTTCATTCCGATTTCTGTACCGCGCATTGAAGGCTTGCCTCCGAACTCTGAAACAACTGCAGACCTTCCTTTCTCACTGCATTCCCTTCTCATGACTGCAATGGACCTAACTGAGCCTGTAATTGAAGTTTCTCTCAGAGAGCTCAAACCTCATATGGTGTTCTATGATTTCACACATTGGTTACCCGCATTGGCATGCCGATTAGGCATTAAGGCTTTGCATTACTGCACAATTAGTCCTGCTACTGTAGGGTATCTGATAAGCCCGGAAAGAAAACTACATGAAAAGCCATTAACAGAAGCTGATCTGATAAACCCTCCACCAAGCTTTCCTCCATCAGCCATCAGGCTACAACCTCATGAAGCAAGAGGGTTAACCACTATAACTACAAATGATTATGGCAAAGGCATTTCATTCATGGAGCGGCAGTTGATCTCTCTTGCGAGCTCTGATGCTGTTATTTTCAAAACTTGCAGAGAAATGGAAGGCCCTTATTGTGATTATCTTGAAAACCAAATGAGAAAGCAAGTACTTTTAGCAGGACCAGTTTTACCCGACCCACCAACATCGACATTAGAAGAAAAATGGGTGACTTGGCTAGGAAGTTTTCAACCTAAAACAGTAATTTTTTGCGCCTTTGGAAGCGAATGCATTTTAAAAAGCAATCAATTTCAGGAACTATTATCGGGTTTTGAACTCACAGGAATGCCTTTTCTAGCCGCGTTGAAACCCCCTATAGGAGCCGAAACAGTAGAGTCAGCTTTACCTGAAGGATTTAATGACACAACAAAGGGAAGAGGTGTAGTTCATGGAGATTGGGTTCAACAACAATTGATCTTGAGCCACCCATCTGTGGGGTGCTTTGTGACTCATTGCGGGTCGGGCTCATTAACTGAGGCCATGGTAAATGAGTGCCAATTAGTACTGCTACCCCATGCAGGTGATCAATTTATCAATGCAAGAATAATGAGTGGAGATTTGAAAGTAGGTGTAGAGGTTAAGAAAAGTGAAGAAGATGGAGTGTTTACCAAGGAAGCTGTGTGCAAGGCTGTGAAAGCAGTAATGGACAATGATAGTGAAGTTGGTCATGTAGTGAGAGAAAATCATGTTAAATGGAGAGAGTTCTTACTCAGCAAGAGACTGGAAAACTCTTATGTGGATGATTTGGTTCAAAAGTTGCATAGTATGCTAAAATCTTGATTCACAAATTATTTGACACCGTAATATCTATACAACATCCTTGATTTAAACATACACCATTACTCATATTTAAAAGTTAAGTCAATGATAATTAAACATTAATTATGAATAATATAATGATAATGTAAAAATCATTTACAATGTCTTTCCATACTTTTTTTTGTTCTCTTTATTTGATATTTTAAAAGCCTTTGTGAATGATAAGAGAACACAAACACATAGGGATAGCTTAATGTGTTTTCTTAAGGTATAAACTGACTCTGTTTTTTTAAAGTATAAGGTGAATGTGACCGGATACAAGACTAAAATCAGATTCTGCTACAAATAAAAAAAAGAGAGAGAGACTAATTTCTACTTATGTAACATCTAGAGTAAACTATAGGAAATAGTGTGTTTCAAACTAAAATAAACAGGTACAAGGGTAAAAAGTTATGCAACACAGACTTATGAGAACAATTCTCATATTTGGGTTTTACAACAAAATATGTATGATTAGAATCGAGTGAATCATGATTATGATTAAAAGTTAGTTATTGGATCATTTAAAAGTTATGTACATATCTTTTTATATTGATGATTCAAATATAATTCAAAGATTCATATTAACTATTCCTATTTTTCTAACCTAACACATTGTTCTCATGTCAATGGAACATGAACCACCATCAATAAATAGCCAAACTTCACTATAGTTATTGAACAATTACTGGCAGAAATCTTGGGATTTGGTCTCTGAGAGAAGAAATTCAATTGATCAGTCTTCACTTTTCTGTCACTGGTGGAAGAACAAGTTTTTAGGTTAATGTTTCCGTGGAATGTAATACGTCGTCGTTTGCCGTATTAGCAAATACGTCGTCGTTTAACCTTGGGAGGAAGATTTGTGCCTCTCAGGCCCACTGGACCAGCCCAAACACGATCCAATAAGGAATTAAAAAAGAAAAAGGAAAAACCGCGATTTCCCAAATTCAATCATCCAAATTTATATAGAGTTAGGGTTTTTGGAATATAAAAAAAGGATTCGAATTTCGTAATAAAGTGGAACCCCTTTTCCTTCTCCATCGTTAAATATTAATCTCACGTAACAAATTGGTCGCAGAACAACGAGAATCTCATAATCTTCGTTGTGTGTGATTGGTGAATTGATTTAAGATGGGAAGGGGAAAGTTCAAGAGCAAGCCCACGGGTCGCCGCCAATTCTCTACCCCAGAAGATATGCGTAAGCATAATTCATCAACCCTAATTCCCTTTTTCAATTTTTCCCTTTCTATTGCCATGTTTTTTGTTTATGGGTATGCTTTGTTTGTTGCAAAATGTGATTTTGAGCTAAAAAAGTTTTTTTAATCTCTGCATGACTCCTTTTAAATAAAAAGTATATTTTTTGGGACTTATTGAAGCAATAGAATAGAATGGTTGTTTCAGAGATGATTTTATATGAAGATTTATTATTAAATGAACGAGATTTGGTGAAATTAATAGATCTGGAGATATCTTGTTGTTTGAGTTGAAGTAGATTACTGCCTTAGCTACATGTCTTGTGAAATTAATTTGTTTAAGTTATGTGCTTTATATTTGGTTCTTTTGTCGAAAGTTACAAGCTACACTGCAGTTACAATTGACTTGAGTAAGGAAAGTAGATGAAGAGGAAAAAATATGTTTTTTAATTTTCTAGTAGAAAAGGATAGATAACGAATGTTCTAATGATGTCTGAGATTGTCATTTTTTTGTCTAAGGTTTCAGTGAGTTTTTATTTGAGATAACCCCAAATGAGAAAGATGGTCTCTCTCCTTGTTATAGAATATGACTTTTAGATATCTCATGTTTGTGGATTTGATTGAGATGGGAAAGAAAACAGAAATTGAACTGCTTCTTTTGTTGATACAATTAGTTTTTCTTTATAATTGGATACGAAGCTCAGATACTTTCTAAGAAACGGGGCAGTGCGACATGGATACAATAAACAGGATTATTATTATTATTTTAAATTCAAGATACAGTACAATGTTGATACATTAACACAAGTTTATTTAAAAGAAGATTTTTGTAGGTGCACTATTTGTAGAGACATGGTCATTTATCATTAATACATAACCATAATGTTCACATTTTAAAAAAACATAATGTTGATCCATATCACAGAGATTTGACAAAGTTGTATGTTGTGATGAAAGAAAAACAACAGTCTGTATTTGAGCGAAGTATGTAACAGAAAAATGGTTATCATATGATTAGGTCTATTAAAAATGGATATCGTCTATAAGGTCCGTCGTATCTGAGTTTTGTTTAGCCATACGAAATTAAGAAATAGAAACATAAAAATATGGGATACTTGTATACATATCTGAAAGTATTGTGAGTGTATCGGTGTCGGATACTTCTATGTCAGATACTGCTATGTACGATACTGCTATCCGAAAATATGGAATACTTTTGGGCTTCATAGATGTTTGGTTAATCATTTCATAAATAGATTAAATTGGGCAGAAATAATTTGGATTGTTTTCATGGGACTGATATATCTATAAGTGTCAGTAGATCCTACAATTTTTATACCTGTTGGCAGGTTTGACAGAGGAAATGTGCATCCGCCTATAATTGTTAAACCCAGTGATTGATTTTTATAGACTATTTCAGGTTCACAGCCAGTTGTTTTACCTTTAGAGAGTGAGGTTGTAAAATGTGACTATTACTCACCAAAGTCACCATAGATTCTTTCCGGCATCAAAAAAATTATTGGTTGGATTAGTTAAATATAAGCCATTTCTTTAGTTTAGAAACTTAGCTGGAGTAACATATACAAACAGTATCTTGTTGTCCAACACCCTTTCCCCTCTCCCCCGAACCCTATTCGAAAAGAAAGAGAAAAATGATTTCTTAGTGGCTGCGAGGAGATAATAAGAAAAGCACTTCTGAAAACAATTTTTCTTTTGATCACTGCAGTTGCTGGAACATCTAACCGTCCTCGATCTTTTAGACAGGTAAATATTCTCATGCGTCCTTTCTTCCTTCTTCTGCCTTTCAAATGCGCACACACATGATCACTTATACTGAGCATTTTTTCCGCGTATAGTACCTAACTATGAACTTCGCGTACAAGTTGTTTCCCATTTTCTTTATATCTTTTACAAATCAGTTTTATTTTACCTGGTCATTTGCTTTGCAACCATATCAGAAAGAAGCTGAGCATGAAGAGGAAGAAAATGATGAAACATCTGGGGAGGAATCTGGAGAAGAATCCGAAGAAGAAACTGCAGTTAGTATCTAAAGTCATTATTAGTATAGATTAATTGTTATTTTTTTCTCCTTTTGTGGATGTTTGTTTGTTGCTATGGCTCCATCAAATATCAACATGAAATTGACTGTCTTTTTTTTATATATATAACGTGTGCAGAAAAGTAAAGGAACCCAAGGGATTATTCAGATTGAAAATCCTAATTTGGTGAAGCCGAAAAACTTGAAAGCTAGAGATCTTGATGTGAGTTAAACTTTCCATTTTTTGGTTCTTACGTAGACATTGTTTAAATATTTCAATCAAATGAGAAGAATAATAATAATGATTTTTTCTTGTCGGTGCAGGTTGGAAAAACTACTGAGCTTTCAAGGCGTGAAAGGTTTGGTACTTTTTATATGTTTTCGTGTGTTTGCTTTTTGTTAAACAGGATTAGACATTCTTTTTCATCTAAATACATATATATTGGTGAAATATTGAAGGTGAAGGTACTATATTAACATGTTTTCCAAATATATTTAAAATATCCCACCTGTTTACAGAGAGGAGCTAGAGAAACAGAGAGCTCGTGAGCACTATATGAGGCTGCAAGAGCAAGGAAAAACAGAACAATCGAGGAAAGACTTAGGTACGGATACGTCTTGAAATAGTGTCTATAATTATGTGTTTCTTGTGCATCTTTTTTTGTTGTCTCCTTTATGTTAATGATTGGTAAGTAGTATGCTACTACGCTTTGCTGGAAAAAACGACAAGTATCATTGTCTTCAAACTTTTGTTATACGGGACTTTTATTTACCAATGGTTCATGTTTTTGTTTCTTCGTCCTGCAGATCGTTTAGCTCTTATTCGTCAGCAGAGGGCAGAAGCTGCTAAAAAGCGAGAAGAAGAGAAAGCGGGTAAGTTATAAATGCAGATTGTTTTCCTTTCTATTTCCCGATATCCAAAAGCTTGAAACCGATGATCAAATCTTTTTCAGCCAAAGAGCAGAAGAAGGCCGAAGCTCGCAAGTGAAGTTATACATATCTTCAAGGTTGTGTCCATTCAGCATTATAATTTATATTACCATTCCTAGTCAGCAACATGTAATACAATTAATTTTGCATTCTATGGCTTGGAATCTTTGATTATATGCATATTTGTATACACATCAGTCAAGCAAAACAATTTAAGTTTCATGAACAAAGTATTATCTTCCAGTTTCCTGGGCGACAAAAAATTACTTTTGCGCTGCCTCGCGATGAGGTTTTTGTCCGAAACCAAATTAAAAATCAAAGGATGATTGTTTGTGTTGTTTCTCCTTTTTTAGCAGATTTAAATGCATTATGGTATTTTACAGTTTTCTGGTTTTCTTCATTAACGAGTGATCTGTGTTGGTGCATGCATTGTTTATTACACTATTGTGAGAATCAGATCAGACGCTCCAATCACTTACCAGAATTGAAAACAATTCTGGTTGGTTGTCTTTGCTTTGAGTTGGAGAAGTCCAGTAGAATCATGTTAAATCCGGTTAAACTGGAATAACCCAAAAACTGGCCCTACCGAGAAGTGAACCAGATGGTTCACTTAAAATTTAAAAATGTAACATTACTTTAATGTTTTGTTTTACTTCGGTAAAGATGGAGAAATGTTTGTACAATATAATTATATATTAATATACAAAATTTTACATTTATATATAATTATATATTTATAGATAAAAATATTAATTATATAAGAAATCTGTTCTGGATTGTTTAAATTTTTAAACCGATTAATCTTAATAGGAGATTTCTTGATTTTCATCTCTAATTTCATAATATTGGCTTATTAGGTTAACGAGTAATTTTGATTACTACAAGCAATCACCAAGTTTACTTCTGATTGCTTTATCTTATTCTTTTGTTGTTGCTTCTGATTGCTTATGGGGAGACTAGGACATTCCATTATAAATTATATCTAATGCACTAGCTAGCAATTTTGGGTAATATAAATGAAAATTTGAGGAGGGAAATGCTTCTACATAGCTAAATTTCAACTTTGATTTAAAATATAATATTTACATTTGTAGATGTGGTCAATTTGTGGTTCAGATTTGCATCAATAGCAACATTATTTTACTCTAAATTACTAATTATTCCTCATGTTTGTCTAAAATATAAAAGAAGATCATTGAATAACTCAAACTCTTCAGCCAATAATATTCTAACAACTTCTATGAGAATGAAATAAATAATTCATTAGAATTATTTTAAACGAAGGGATTAAGGTTTATGAACATGACAACATCATTAGCCCATAAACTAAGTGTCTGATCTCTTCATTACTACTTTTAGACACATTCAATTCGGGTTTGAACACATACCAAACTTGCTGCTTAATAATACCATACTCAACCGAGCTATATCAAAGTTTATATCACTTCATATACTACTTATTTCTTATTGATCAAGAAAGTGAAACATGAATTAAATATATATTAATTTTAATTTTTGACCAATAAAAATGAAAGGGTACATGAAGTAATATACATCTTGAGACAAAAGATATATTTATTACATCTACTCAGACATATATATTATGTTATAATTACATAATTATTACAAACCATATTTTTTTAGTTAGTTCTATATATATGGTTTCCTAGACGTGCACTTTCCAATTGTGTCACATACACTAGATGTAAGTAACGTGTTTCTTTTATTGTGTTTCTAATTAAATAATTTAAGATTAAGCAATGAAATATCCCCTAAAAATATCTATCAACCTTAACTACGACTTCATAAGATTTATAATGAAATTTTTAGATAAGCTACTAAAAATGAATATAATTAAACTTGGCTAGATATGCAAACCTATGGCGATGTTGATGTGATAAACAAATATTAAACCATTAGAAAGAACTTCAAGACATTCTAGTTATTCTTAGGTTGGACCAATCAACATGAAAAATTGAGCATTTATTATCACTTAATATTTTCTTATGGCTTTCATCTTTTGAATATTTCATTGAAAATGATATTTCAGGGAATTAATCAATCAGAATTAGATAAGACTTCATCAAAAGTTCTTAAACATGTTTGTTTTTCTGCAGTGAATATATGATAATTGTTGGTGGCCATCATGGAGCAATATTTTATATTTACTGTTACATGCAAAAACCATTGACTTAGGAAAATATATTAGTTACCCAAATTAAAGACTATCCACTATCTTTTGTTGATTCAGTATTTCCATTTTGTCATACCACTAAGTCTTTTTGTTTTCCTTGTTAAAGGATCATGGATTATTTCATGCTCTGAAAGCTTAGATTAATTTTGTTATAATCTTTTGAGTAATGGACCAACAAGATAATGTGTTTCTGATTCTTATTTTCCAAGTTATGCTTGTAGCAGCACAGACATCAAATGAAGATTGTAAGCTCAATTCAACTTTTGTAACATTTTGCTCTCTATTTGACATTTGAGTATGATTATCACATTATTTGCATATATTCTTTCACAACTCATGGAAAAAGCAAGGACTAGTTTGGAATCATTTTTTTGGGTTTCCCTGTGAAGTGCACATTTTTTTCAATTTCATTACAAATGGATTTTACTTCCTTATCTAACAGACACAAATTCATTCTTCAACTGCTACAATTTTGTATCACTATTCCTTGTGAACAACTTCACCAAGCTATCCCATGCATCAAACTTACTATTTGGAGTTAAAGTATACTATAAAAAAATCAATCAAAAATTTCATGACCTTATTATTGATAGAAAAAAGCTGCATTTATCTATGTATTGTCTCCATATTTTTTGTTACCATATGATACTTTGGAGACATTATTTTACTATAAGAATGATTGACTTATTTAACACACTTGAAATACTTTAGAGACATACTATAATAAAAATTGACATCATTTTCTATGTGCAGATTCTGGGCTACAATTTCTAACACAGTCATGGACTAACAAACCACCAAATTGGGTGGGTTCAAATCCTTGTGGTAGTAATTGGGATGGAATTCATTGCACCAATTTAAGAATTACTCAATTGTTAGTTCTTGGTTTCTTTGGCTCCTTCAAATTGATATCAAAGACTATATCTTACTTTCTAATTCTATTTCAAAAAATAAATGCTTTTATTTTCAGGAAACTAGCAAGCTTAAATTTGATGGGTCATCTTTCTTCAGCAATCCAATCATTATCTCAACTAGATACAGTGTAAAGTTTCTACTTCTCATATGTACTTAAATACAAAATATTGATGTGATTAAATTATCGACAACGATGAAGTCCTTATCTAATAGGTGGATCTGTTACATATATTTATTGACAAAACATTAATTTCTACTTATTTGCTAATTATTTCGCCTTTGTTTTTCATAGCCATAAAGTTAAAATTCTTCATCAAACCATCAAATGATTAAAGGTTGCCTCCATGCAAATTAAGGTTGTTTGCATTGTGACTTTTGAGGTCATGGTTAAAGCCTTTAGAGGTTGACTAAAAGCACTAAAAAGTGACATTTTATTTTGATAAGGTGTTTCTAGTTATGTGTGGATGCAATAGTTATTTGCAGCTAAATTATTTACTGGCTGTTTTTGTTCATATAGGGATCTTTCTTACAACACAGGCTTGACAGGAACAATTCCAAAAGAAATAGGAAACTTGAAAAATCTAAAATCCCTGTAAGGAAGATTATGTAGAACATAAGCTGAATAATCCTTCTAACATTTTGTCTACACTACCTTTTCTTTTCCTTTATAGAATGTATTATGCTTTTTGATATGTTTTCTAGTGCACTGGTTGGTTGTGGTTTCTTTGGTCCTATTCCAGACTCAATTGGATTTCTAAAGCAGCTGACCTTTTTGTAAGGACTCTATCTTAATCTTTTGCTACAAATTTTATATCGGCATTAGACTCCATCTTGTAGAAAAGATGATAGAATCGTGCCTTATGTGATTTGAACATGCATGAAGGAGGCTGTTAGAAGTCCCGATAAGAAGATTAGATCAAATGAAGGTTAGTGCAATTTCTAGAAGAAAATGGAAATGATTAGGAAAGATTTAGAGGCTAATGCTTATGACATCATTCGTTCTATCATGTAGCCGACCCCACACCTAGTATGATTAAGGCTTGATTGTTTTTGTATTATATTCTCATCATTAAAAGTGTAGTAACAGAGAATGAGGCTTCATATGAAACATCTTCTGTAGGGGTGCAACATTCATTCATATCATGTTCATTTGATAAAATTATCCAACTTTATCTTAGATACTGAAAGTTTCTTCTCTATGGGCTAATATATGGAAAATCTTGTATCACTTATCACCTCACTGATTTTTTCATGCAGAGCACTGAATTCTAATCGGTTCAATGGAAGTGTTCCGAGCAGCATCGGCAACCTATCCAATATTAACTGGCTAGATCTTTCTGATAATGAGCTTGAAGGACCTATTCCTGTCTCTGATGATCAAGGACAACCAGGTCTTGACCTGCTACTTAAGGCCCAACACTTGTATGTCCACTCTCATATTATTGCACTAACAATACAGCATAGTTTCCATTTCATTGAATGATTTAAGACTGTCTCCCCTTTTGGCAGTCATTTGGGGGACAATAAGCTCTCTGGTCAAATACCGCCAAAACTTTTCAACTCGAGTATGATTCTAGAACACGTGTAAGCTTCATTATATCTTATACTATTTACTTTCAGGAATTTCGAAAACTAAATAAGGGCATCGAAGCAATGTTAAGGTCCTCATGTCATACAGATAAAAGACTAATATTTCATATACGTCTAAGTTCACTAACAAGGTGATACTATCCTCCTTAATGTTCTTTTTGCCAGGCTTTTCAGCCATAATCAACTAGCTGGTACTATTCCGCGCACCCTCAGTCTTGTGACCACAGTGGAGATTGTGTAAGTATCTTGTCACATGGGTCAAGTGACTAAGTTCACACAATTATGATGTTTTTGTATTGAATATTTCTCTTCAAAACAGGCGCTTTGATAGGAACGGATTAACCGGGGGATTGCCTTCAAACTTCAACAATCTAGAAAAGCTTAGTGAGCTGTAAGAAAACTAAAGAAACATACTCCTATTAAACTTCACAATTCATATTACTTTATCTGTAAAAATTGCTTTGTTTTCCTTAACAATCAATTTTATTGAGGGAAGGGATTGACTATATTTTTTTGCAGGTATTTATCTGACAACAAGTTCAATGGCTCTCTGCCGGATCTAACTGCAATGAATAGTCTCACCTATGTGTAAGTAGTTAAATAGTATTATCTATCGCGCTATTTTATTAATTGCATTGAAAGTTTAGTATCAACTAGACTCTTAATTGTATAGCCTAAAAGAAATGCTCACAATGATTATGTTACAGGGATATGAGCAACAATAGTTTCACTTCTTCCGATAATATTCCTTCATGGGTTACAAGTTTGGAATACCTGACCACTGTGTAAGTTATCCCTTTCTCCTCAACTACCTTTCTCTATTTCTCTCAACACAAACATAGCCTTATATTACTGGTGTGAGTATTACTATCTTGTGAAACAAAATATTAAAGGACTAAAATGATGGTTACTGACTTACTAGGTGATTGTCCTGAATTGTGGTAACAGGATATTGGGGGACAACCAGCTCAGTGGCACATTTAATATCAGCAATGGCTACAGCAACAGTTTGCAACTCATTAATTTGCAGAATAATGCCATAACCGATTACAAGCCGGGAAACCAAAAAATAAATTTTGATGTAATGTAAGCTTCATTATATGATTCCACAGATTTTTATCAAACAAAACTAGCAAGTTATTTTTGGGTACTTGTAGTTCTGTTTTCTAATAAGAATCTAACATGTTACCCTTGCTATATTTTCATCAGAAAACAACACAAGTACTTAGCGAACAGTAACTAAATTTTGTTCATTTTTATTGGGGTTTTCTACATCTATTTGAGTAGACTCAAATCAAAACTACTAGCTATTTTCCTTTTCTTGTCTGAGGCAGTTATCTAATGATTTTGTAGACTTACTGGCAATCCAATTTGTCTTGAAAATGGAGTTTCTCAACAGAGTTACTGCCAAGTGCCTGAAGTCATTTCCTCATATTCGACACCACCGAATAATTGTTCACCTCAAACATGCAGTAATAGTCAGATTTCCAGCCCAAACTGTAGGTGTGCTTATCCCTATACAGGAAGTCTGGTTTCTAGAGCTCTTAGCATCTCAAACTTTAACACAAGTGACTATAAAGATATTGAGAAGTCTCTGATGGATAGTTTTCGAGCCCAAAATCTTCCCGTGGATTCAGTTTCTCTCAGTGATCCAATGAAGAACTCATCCAATGATAACTTTCAGTTTACTCTGTGTATATTCCCATCCCAAACTGATCGTTTCAATAGAACTGGAGTTTCACAAATTGCTTTTGTTCTAAGCAACCAAATATACGAATCCCCAGAGTTCTTCTATCCTTACTTCTTCATTGGTGCCAACTATAGATACTATGAAGGTGATTCAATATCTCATTATGAACTATAATTGCTAAAGATTAATCCGTCAATTTAATTCTCCAAAGATGGTAGTGTTACCAGTTAGGTCCTTGAAAGTTTTGTTAACCTTATTTCTCGAAAGTTTTAAAATATCACTAATTTGGATGATTTAATCAGTGACACAACTTTGGAGGACCTAACGTAACTAGTAATACTATTATCTTCGAAGGAGTAAATTGTCTGTTTACTCAAATGCTAAATTCTTTGTTTGATCTGTCCGATAATTATCTTATCATCTCTCACACGGTTACTCCGGTGTCATTCAGGAGAACCTAAAAATTCAAGCTCAGGACACATTGGGATTATAGTTGGTGCAGTACTTGCTGTTGTGGCCTTACTTGTGCTAGCAGTCCTTGCAGGGATGTATACCATCCACCAAAAAAGAAGAGCGCAAAGAAGTAAAGAGCAGAACCCTTTTGGTGAGAGATTATAAATGCAAACTTGGCATAAATAGTTGAATTTTGTCCCTTGGTAGGAAATTTACTAGTGGTATTTTACTGATCCAAGGTCATTTTAAATGCAGTTAATTGGGAACAGAACAATAATAGTGGCATTGCTCCTCAGTTGAAAGGAGCAAGATGGTTTTCTTTTGATGAGTTAAGGAGATACACCAACAACTTCGCCGAAGCCAATACGATTGGATCTGGTGGATATGGACAGGTTTGTATTAACGCTATCTTATGGCTATCTTATATCTTTTCACATTTAATGAATTTCATTTCGGATACTTGCTTCAAAAACATCAGAGTATTTTCTTGATGTAATTAGTCCTCGTTCACTAGGTTTACCAAGGTGTTCTTCCCTCTGGGGAATTGGTTGCAATCAAACATGCTGCAAAAGAATCCATGCAGGGCGCTGTTGAGTTTAAAACTGAGATTGAACTTCTATCAAGGGTGCATCATATGAATGTTGTTAGTCTTGTTGGTTTCTGTTTTGAGAATGGCGAACAAATGCTGGTGTATGAGTACATTCCAAATGGATCTTTAATGGATAGTCTTTCAGGTACTTCTAATTCCATCACCACTCCATATGTAGAAAAGGAATGGTTGGGTATATCAAATCCCATGAAAGTATTACTGTAAGGTTTTTGTTCAAGGTGTGGTATCTCATTTGTTGCTGGCTCTTTACTCTTCTCATGGCCACATTCACGGGTCCTAACAATAATGACGGATTTATGATAAATTTTCTTCATTGAATTTGTACAATCTTGACTATTATTGAGTTTACAAGAAGAATTCAATGATCTAATTAAACAAAAGCCATTCAGGTTCCTCGCGAATTTCTTAGTCGATTTTCTTCGTTGGACTTTGTATATGTAGGAAAGTCTGGGATATGGATGGACTGGATAAGGAGACTGAAAGTAACATTGGGTGCAGCCAAGGGTCTGTCCTATCTTCATGAACTTGCTAACCCACCAATCATACATAGGGACATAAAATCAGGCAATATCCTACTTGATAGTCACCTCAATGCAAAAGTTGCTGATTTTGGTCTCTCCAAACTTCTTGTTGATAGTGATAGGGGCCATGTCACTACTCAAGTCAAAGGAACAATGGTTTGTATAGAAAGCCTTAAACTCCTACTTTATGAAGCAGCATATATCTTAGTTTAAAAGACATTAAATTTAGCAGTAACCAAAATTAATAGTTTAAATAGTTCTCCACCTTTAAAATTTCATACACATGAAATCAGATTTTACTATGTAGCTACTCAATCATAAACTAATTTCTAAGGGAAAAACATAAAAGTTACTTGCCAGTATCACTTCTTGGAATGTTTGGTACACTGCTTAGAATCTAAACACTTAAAACTGGTAGAAGTAAGTTTCTGTTTAAAACAAATTTTGAATAATATGTAACCATAAAGTTGATATTTTCAAGAATGATAGCTGCTGCAAATTTGTTTCAATTTGCTCTCACAGGGGTACTTGGATCCTGAATATTACATGACCCAATTGCTGACCGAAAAAAGCGATGTATACAGCTTCGGAGTATTGATGCTGGAACTAGTAACAGGAAGAAGACCAATAGAGCAAGGAAAGTACATTGTAAGAGAGGTAATGAAGATAATTGATACATCAAAAGATTTATACAACCTTCATTCCATTCTAGACCCAACCATAACAAAATCCACAAAGCCAAAAGGTATAGAAAAGTTTGTGGAACTGGCATTAAGGTGTGTCAAAGAATATGCACATGAAAGGCCTTCAATGTCTGATGTTGTAAAAGAAGTTGAGAACATAATAGAAATTGTTGGTATTAATCATAATTCTGAATCAGCTACAACATCAGAAGTTTATGATGTAGAGAAAGGGGGTGATGTTATACAACCTTATGGCAATAAAGATTTTAACTATAGTGGAACTTTTCTATCAGCAAAGGTAGAACCTCAATAGTTTTGCTATATTTTTCACATGTAAATATTTTCCCCCTTCATGTGCAATCATTGAGGTGTGGTGTGTAAATTTTGTATTCAATTTCCCTATGGATATCATATACTTGTGTGATATAGAAAATGATGAGTGTTCAACCTCGAATTCATTTGTTTCAGTGCATTGGAAAGTGTATTTTTAACATTAACAATGGTTTTTTAGAAGGGGTAGGAGAAAAGGAGTCAATTTTTGAATGATTGTAATATTTGAATGTAAGTATACTCTTCAACGTTAAATATTCAAAAGATAGCATGAATGTTATTTCTTATATTAAACATCTATTTGGTCTATCATGTTTTTCATGATTACATCCATAATAAATTTAAATTATCCTAACTTTTGGAACGTAAATACTATATTAACATTAATAGAATCATTCACATGACATATTAATTACGACAATTTCTTAATAGATTTTTATATGTTAGCAAAAAAACTCATGCTATTTATTTTTTAAAAATTTAAATACAACATTGTTTTGTATCAATTTTTTATTTAAAAAAATATAAGTACAAAACAATATCGTTTTATTTCATTTTTTTAAATAAAGACATAAAAGTAAGTGATTTTGTGTTTGTACTAATCAAGCTATCCTTTAATTTTTGTTTTTCTTCTTTTCTGATGTACCTAAAAAATCAAGCTATATTATTAGCATGTGACTTGAAATTTGTTTTGAATTATAATTCAAATTTAATATATAAGTGAAACTATTTATTCTTTTACCTTTTATGGAGTTTTATTCTTATGCCACGTGTCCTTTATGAAACGTGGCATTGTTGGCAAACAGAACAATAGAAAGAGTGTGTGTTAGGGATTCATGTCTGATTTTCGATTTCTAAGGTTGTTCTTCACCATGTCTGAGAATAAACCCAAAACCCCAAATCCCGTTCCACCATCACCATCATCATCATCTTCATCTTCTTCTTCTTCTTCAAATGGAAATGGGAACAATGGGTTTCTGAATAGAACCAAGTATTCAATGGGACAAATAAACCCACCAGAAACAGTGAATCCAGATGCAGCAACACTGAGAGATCAATGGAGATATGCAATTAGGGAATATAGTAAATGGTATTCTCATGCTTGGGGCACTGCAATTTTTGCTGGACTTACATTTTTTGCACTTGGTTGGGTCATCAAGGGTGAGAATCCTATTTCTTCTTTCCATTCTTCTCCACCACCACCTTCCTCTGAATCTTCCTCTGATGCTTCTGAAAAATCAACCTCGTGAAATCATGGTTATGATGGAGCACTTTATTGGGTGAGTTATTTGATTTATTATGTTTGTTTATTTATATCTTGGAATTGAATTTGGCTTCCTTCAAAATGATTATTTAGCAGCCTATTATATTAGGGTTAACGATGTTGTTACTGTGTATAAATCTTTACATTGACGGTCGTAAATGAGACATACATAATGTATTAGCTTATTAGGGTATCATAAATCCCTAGCCATGTTTGACAAAACTAGCATAAAATTGTGAGGTTTCAGCTATGATATTGTAGGTGATGGCTGTGAAATTATTTGATTGAGTTAGAGATGTTTGGCAAAAAGAAAAGTTGTACAACTAGCTGAAATGTATTAAAGTTGACTTAAAAGGACATATAATGTTATACTGAGTTGGAATAAAAATTGTCATTTGCCGAAAAATTAAAAGGGAAAAATGAGAATGCAATTATTGACAACTCTGAAGTAATGTAGTTTTCAAAAGCTGCAATATCTGTTTATTTTTCCTTTAATAAGCAAGTTGACAAGATTTTTGTGCAAGTCTAAGCTATAATATGAGTCAGTTTCCCCAAACAGGCACGGTCGAAAGGAAAGGGTCTCTCTCGTTATAAAAAAGATGGTAGAATCTTGTCTAAGTTGTTTGAGCATATGTGGAGAAGATCAGTTGAAACTTTCATTAGAAGAGTAGATCAAACAAAAAGGTAGACTAGTCGCTAGAGGCTAGAGGCAGTATGAGACAAGAAAAACAATAGGTGAAACTATTAAGATTTGTTTAGACATTGGTGGATTGTTATGGACATGATTTAACATTCCAGCATTGTTTGATTCATACAGTTAATCCCACTTAGTAGAAATATGCTTGGTTGCTGTTATTGTTCTTGTTATTTCCTAACCATCAAATCGGAATGAATGGGGTTCAAGAGATGCTACAGAGTATAGTAAATCATCTAATCATACTTGGGAACTGAGAAACACTGATGATATTGTATTTAAGCTAGAAAATTGGATCTCAGCTCCTTACAGTAGAGGAAGGTCCTCTAGAAAACCAGAAACAGAAACCAAAAAATAAGGAAAAGAACAATATGAATCCACAATGAACAGTCCTACGTGGCTACACCTAGTCGCCTATCCATGCCAAAGGCCACCATAACCTATTCTCAATATTCTTCCTTTTCTTTACACCCCTCCTGGATACCACTCACCGCCCCACTCTTCCGATGCCACCTTTCCATACCATTATAAATTTCGGCTTGAAGTTTGAATAAAATTAGACTTGTAAATTGATAATATCCGCCTTCCCAGGCTCGGTAAACAGAAGAAGAATTGTTTTTTATCCTCATCTTAGTACCTTCAATGTTTGTTACACTAACCTCCTTGTCTCTGCATTTGCATAAAATTAACTTGTCTATATCTCGTGCATACTATCTCCTTTCATCTGTTCATGCAAATATTAAATTGCAGCTGCTGTTCAATGGAATTAGCCACATAAGAACTGTGTTTTAACTTACAAAGTGTCCTGAAACCTTGATTGGAGTGCTCTATGGATGCTTGCAATAAAGTCTCATCTCATGACACAATTTCTATTTCGGTTTTCTTACATGAGTACTTGCCACTCTTTTGATGTGGGTTTGTATTGTTGATGAATTTGTTTACCTTATTTTGTGTAATAATGTAGAATTAAAAGTTTGTACATATTCAAATGCTTCACCCTCAACTTACAATTGATGGGTGATTATAATCATTGCAACTTCAACGCATTTCTTCTACCAACCACAGGTATTGTTCATGCTTTCACTATAGTTAATATAGTAATGTTCTTTAATATAATATATATTTTGTAAACGTTGAAAAGTCACTAAATGGTGCTAAATATTAAGGTTTTTACATTTCATGAAGACTGTCATTAACACTGTTACTAAATGCTTACTATCAAAATACACCCCTCTCAATGATTCTATAAATGTTGCATTAAAAATATCTTAAAATCAATCTAGATGATGTATAATAATTTTGAAATAAGCAGATCCAAACAATTGACTCCACCAACAAACAAATAGCAAAGTCAATCCATTCTTCCCTACGTTCAAATAAACCATCCTCCCAGCCACTAAAATATTCTACTCCTATAAAAAATAAATATTTAAAGTGAAGTTTAGGGTGGAGAAATGTAGAAGCAACTATAATTTGAAGTCAAGTAAATAAATTTACAAGATTTGAAACATCACCTTTATATTACAAGGTAAACAACAATCCTAACCTACATTCTAAAACTTCATGATACGGTTATTGTTCCATGTTTTCTTCTCACTCCTCAAAAAAAACTTACAAATCATCTTCAATAAATAAACAAACAAGAAAAAAATATTATTGTGTAAAACAAATTTTTTTTATTTCATACATTGTCTTATTGTGTAATATGTCATCAATTAAAAAATTAAATTTTTTAATATTATTATTGTTTTTATTTTATTATAATTGACCCAACATAAGGTCCGAGACAAAATCCAAGACTATATATATATATTCAATGCATGTGCCCCATTTATTCCAAAGATTAAAGCAAGATCATACCCACTTAACACAAAATCTTCCACAATTTCCCTTTGTTGAAAGGTTAATAAAAGAAAAACAAGATGGTTGAGCAAGGATATGGCTTGGAACCTATAGCTTATGATAAAGCTGCTTTCAATATGAGAGGTTCAAAAGCTTTGCTTAATTTCCCACCTCAACTATTTGCTTCTGCTTCTTCTATCAACTTTTCTTCTAATCATGGTTTGAATAATAATCTGGATTGTTCTGCTTCAAGTACTGCTAGTAGCACTTCCATGAATCCCATTACTAAGAATGAATTCTAGGAATCTTTTGAAGTCTTTTTTATACTTAGTTGGTTTATATGTATGATTGTATCAATGGTTTTGATTTTAGCCATGAATTTTGATTGTATGTGTTTGTAAAAAGGATCGAGAAAAAATTGAATATGATACTAATCATGAATATGTTAAAGAGGTTAGTAACTTTTTTTATAGTCCTTGTAAAATTTTATGGTTTTGTTTTAAGTGTTGTATGTTTCTGTTTCACAAGGGTCCTAGAGTCTGTATATAAAGGGAGAAGTGTTCTACAAAATAATGGTACAAGTAGTAAATATATATTTTTGTATGGCATTTAAAATCTTGTTTAGTTGTGTAGAATGATGAATATTCAGACATCACGAACCAAAACCTTAAGTTAATTGTTTAAGTGATTTTCTCTTTCAATAAGTGTCACATAAACTCTTGATAGTTTGATCTTAGGTGATTTAGTAAGATCTTACACCACTAATTCAACATTAGTTACTAACTTAACATTTGATTAAGTTAGACAAATGAAAAACATTCTTTATCTAACCTCGCAGGACACAGCCATTGTTTAATGGTAATGATGCATATAATTAGAGGTGTCAAAACGGACTATCCGGACAAGTTCGGGCTAGCCCACATTGAGTTCGGGCTAAGCTCGACCTGACCCGCCCATTTTGACAGCATGCAATAGCTTGGAAAGGATGCTCTTATGGTAATATTTCCATTAAAGATGCATACAATGTCCTTATTTATGAGATCAAACTAGAATATGGAACTGGAAAGGTAAAAAGTGTACAAATACAAACTCTAAACTCTATTATAAAGGCACCCATGACCTGTGAGGCTATGAGTCTCACTTCTAATCTCATGTGGAACACTTATTCACAAACATACTAATCATATTTTACTTCTATAAAGTATTTTAAAATGCACTACACAATAATCATATAAAAAGTTAGAACTTATGTGCAAATTAAGTAAGTTGTGATTTTGAGTTAAAAATAAAAAAGCAAAAGAAAATGTAATCATCCAACTCGAAGTTTAAGAGTTTTTTTTTATAAAATTTAGTGTGGAAATTGTATTTGTTAGTAACTATTTTGTAAATAAAATAATATGGTACCGAAATCACAATCTCTATAAAAATAGTGAATAAAAAATTGGAAAGGTAAACTGTGTTGGCTAAGCACAACTTATTCTAAGATGCACATAGGTAATATTTTGAAAAGTTGCATCATATAGGTAAATTTTGGGTCCTTTATAACAGTTCTGTAAACTTTCCTAGCAACTTATATGGTCCAGAAAATACTCATCAACCATATGCCAATTTTATTAACACAGATATAAGATAAGAAAAACAACAACTTAGAAACTAGTTGAGACAATAAGGCAACAAATTAAAATTAAATGACAGAGCTATATTGTAAAATGTTAATAATATATATATAATAATGATCTTAGATAGTTCGTTCTACCAATACATCATTTGTAACTTACAACAAATATAGCTAAAGATATATATTGTTAATAATGAAAATTCTATCAAAAAGAAGATAGCAAATTGTCCAAATAATCAGTACCTAGGTCTTGAAATACAAGAACATCTATTTCATTCTCTAACATACCTTCCAATGTTGCCACCCTTTTTGTTGCAGGTTGTTCATTCATCACCATCATATCAACAAATTCTTCACCTTCCCTTGATACCCTTTTCTTGGATTTGTAACAATTATCTTTGTTCTCAACATTTGTGCATGTGCATGTGCATGCATAGCAACAACCCTTTTGAGTACAAGTTGTGGAAGCACAAGTAAACCCTAAAGCCTTTGAAACTGTCTCAAGTGGGAAATTTAGGTATGCTTTAGAACCTCTAATTCTTAAAGCAGCTTTATCATAAGCTAAAGCTGCTTCTTCAGCTGTATCAAATGTTCCAAGCCAAACCCTAGCACCTTTTTTTGAAGAGTCTCTAATCTCTGCTGCATATTTACCCCATGGCCTTCTTCTTACACCTCTATAGTGTTTTGCAACCACTTTCTCTTTTCTTACACCATCTTCTAACTTTTTAGTAACACTCACAATTTCCAAATTCTTGTTACTTGTAGAATCTTCTGTGTTGTTTGTAGTTGGAAGAATACCATCTAAAACTTCTTCCCAAAAATCAGCTCCCATTGATATCCATCTTCCTAAACTTGGAAGTCTTTGTAGCATTTCCATAGACCCATCTCTTCCATCAAGATTAGGCAATTCTTCCCAAGAATTACAAGATTCTGCTACTTCACTTGTTCTTCTATTTGCTCTATCACTACTCATAATTTTAGCCCATACATTCTCAAGAATCTCTTCAGAATTTGCATGGTTATTATTATGAATATTCATGTTAGCTAGGTTAAGAAATTAAAGGACAACGGATATTATGAAAGATGATATATATAGAAATGTTGTGAAGACTTTTATGACAGCTAAGATTTGCTTTAATCTGATAAATCAATGGAAACACGGTTGAAAACTTGTAGATTAATACAATAGCTAGCAAAGTTTATGCATGATTTCATGATTCACAGCACTAAGATAATTTTAAAATAAAAATGGCTTATATTATATTATTGGTTGCTTATTGACTTGTGTGCTTATTCAATCATTTGGGACTTCATTCAATGTAGGTTCTCTATACTTTATGCATTGAATTAAAATACATTATACTCAAATTCAATGATAAGAACATTACGAAACATAGAGGTAGAAGCATTTGAAAGCTGGCATGAGTGTACTTTTTTTTGTTTTTTCTTGGAGTTTATAATCAATTGAACACAGATATGTTGTCTTATATCTTATCTCATGTTAATGTTAATGATAATAAAATAAAAATAATAATAATAATGAAATTTTAATTACTTATCATCTTTTCATTAACATGATATAATGTATGGGATAAGATATGAGAAAAATATCAATTTGACACAACTATTTTAATTTAATTTAATGTTTTATATGGTCAACTACCCAAATATAGTTTACGTGAGGTGCAAGTTATACTGAATTTGTTTGGTATTCTCATTGACTATGCCTCATATTGCATTAATTGGCTCAATGCACTATATGATAATTATATGATAGTCCTCGATCGTACGAAACCCATGACATCATTTGCTGAAATTAACAGAAAATTATTTGAGTACCAAAGATAAAGCAAAGGGGAGAATCAAGAATGTATAGTTAAAATACTAAATTATCTCTCACGAAATTGATGGCATTAATAAATATTTGACCTTGGTGGTTGTTTATAATAAAAAATATAGATAAGATGTAATGCTATGACATTAATAAATATTTGACCTTGGTGATTTTTTACAATAAAAGATATAGATAAGATATAATGATGCTTTTGTTTTTATTTTCTTTTTATCACATTAGTGTGTAGGAGATAAGTCTTCCTAAGCATTTCTCTTATTTTTCTTGAGGATCTCATTTCTCATGGCTATTTGTAGAAGGAATTAATATATATACACTAACAGTGTAAGTGTTTTTTACACTGACAGTGTAAGTGTTTTTTACACTGTCAGCAAATCTCCATCATTCATATGTTAATTATTATTGATTTTCAAACAAAAGTATTACAAATCAATGGTGGATGATGTGCTGATAGTGTAAAAAATTTTACACTGTCAGCGCCCAGATTTTAAACTCTTTGTAGAATTAGTATTTTGTGAGGTTAATAAATAATTTTACTTACAAAGGAAAAAACAAAGCTTCTATGCAACAAAATGCTATGAAAATGTTCCAAATCAAAACAAGGTGGCATGAAGGAATCTAGAAGGAGAGTTTCTTAGGGCCAAGAATTGTAGGTTTGATTAAAGAAGTGATTGATTAAGGGAGGGATTGATATAAAATATAAGCCACACGGTTGGGCATAATAAATTAAAATATATATCTATAAGCGTTTCAACCGAAGGGCCAAGAAACTTGACCTTTAAGCAAAAAATGGAAGCGTGGGCAAAGACAGAACCAACTAGACATGGTACATACGTGGAAACTTATGTGTTTGATGGCTGAAAAAGTAATAAGTAGGTGTAAAGTAAGAATGTGATGAATGTACAACTTTATAGTAAATTGATCTCAATTCATTGAAATTGCAAATGAGTAATGATATCTTCTTATACTAAATCCTTGTATAAAAATTATCGTATTTATAAGAAAATGATATATATTACTTGTAAATTAATATTAATAAATAAAATATTATTTTATGATACATGTTACTTTCCTTATGATGTATGAAAATTTGTAGGATAATATTGATTTGCTAATGTGATATCCCTCCAATTATTTCATCTCACTCGTGTGTATATTTGTTTTAACACATTCTTAAGGTTATTTAAAGCAAGGTTATAAATGTGCTTAAAGGCATTTGAGATCCAAACTATGATTATTTTTTGCCAAATCTAAACTAAAAAAATGAATGTGATTCTTCACATGAAGTTGAAGTTAGAGTTATCTAAGGAGATATTAAAATGCATGAATATTCATATGCTACATATTTCAATGGAATCAGTTAAAGTCCCATAACGAATTGGGTAGAGATATTTTTCCTTTCCTTTTGTTCATTCCACCTCATTTAATCATCCACAATTTTTTAATTTAATTCAATTTTCTATATAATTATATAAGGGTTGAGATCTAGAAAAAGGATCAAAACTAAACTCAAGTAATATTGACTTTTAATATGTAATTGCACTTTTATTTGTAGGATTTAATATGTAAACACTTTTATCCACCATTGATTTGTTAACCACCATTGATTTGTTAATCACTATTAACTCTCAAACAAAAGTAACCCGTGATAACTTCACTTAAAATTAACATTATTAGTCTATCCTAATTTCTATTAAAATTTCTCTATTTTGACATTGTATTTTCTTTCTCTAGCATATTTTTAATAATTTTCTATCAATACATGTTTGCTTAGTTCGGATGGCACATACATGTCTACTTAAATTTAGATTGAAATATTCAAAATGTCGGCTAATATTGCAAAATTTGAAGACGACGTAGTACAATTGTGATTTCATATCATGAAAGATTACACGTCATTGTTAGGAAGATATCTCGATCAAACCATCTTCATAACATTATGTCTAATGAATAATGATGGCACTATTGTTCTTTGTTTAATATTCACTACATAATTAAAATGAGTGCATCAATGCTAAATAAATTGATTTCGTAGATGTATAATTGCTAGAAACATGACATGGAACCCTTGTTTGGATAGAGTCCAGTCGCGGCTACACTTTCATTCATATGCACCCCAAATGAAGTGAAAGAAAATTTAGAAAATCACTAAGAAATAACTAACAATTACAACTTAATCTGATAAATTAATTTTGAAATCCTTTCAGCATAATGGAGAAGAACAACCTCAGGCATACTAAGTTGAATAGTATTACAAAATTGGAATGTCATTACATTGGCAGAGAATGAGCTTCAAATGGAATAAGCAAAAAATCACTGCTTACAAGTTACATTTGGTCTTGTTGACAAAAGGGTCAGAATTCAAACTCACATTCATCAAGGCAAATCAACCAGTGGTCAAGATTCTGCTGCATCAACAGTATTCCTGAATGATTGAATTGTCAAAAGAAGTTTATGATAGAAAAAGGGAAAATCACTTTCTTCAAAGTTAATATCATCTACTCACTTGGATGATTGTGAATCAAGCTGCATGGTAACCGGTCCATCGTTAACTAAATTTACCTGCCAGTCATCACAGTGTGAGGATTTTTAACATAGGCATTGTTAAGGTATTGTAACAATAAAGGCACCCATACAAAGGAATTAGGAAATTGTAAGTTTACCTTCATCATTGCCCCAAATACACCATCTGCATAAGAAAATTGAAAGGAGCTTAAGTGGAAGGTTGAAAATAATTTAAAAGTGAATGAATACCAAAGGATATTTGTATTGACAAGTTACATAGAACAACTAATGTTTCCAATCATAGGCCACGAGAAAAGAATTGAACAATCATCATGATTATAGGCACTTTCAAGAGGATGTTCTTTTTAATATAACAAGCAATAAGTTAAAAGACATGTCCCATAACGGGTAATAAAAGGAATGTTGACAACAAAACCTACATGCTAAACAAACTTTGAATTAACAATAACTTGGACTTGATTGAGAACACAGAAAGATTGCACTGAGTCACTGCCATTGCATTCATCTTTGTTGGCCTAGAACATCCCTCTGTTCTGTTGGGAAATGAGAAAAATAAAGGATTTGATAGCAGTTTTAGTAGACAATGGACTGGCAGCACTTTAGTGACTGACAAGAATTGTCAACAATGGTACATTCCTCTGAAAACCTCTATAATCTGGGAGGATTCTGCATATCCAATGAGTCACGCTGGTTATATTAAAGGATATTGAAGAAGATAATCTAATACCGTGATTTCCTGCTGACGAAAAAGGAGGCAGCGTTGTATGCTATAGCATTCTATATGGGGACATCGACACTAGATCATTCATCCAGTTGGCTAGGTCTATATTCTAGTTCGGTTATCACACACTAGATACACTTTCTCTTATAATAATGTATGTTTGAAGTTCTAACTACATTGATTACTTATAAACTGTTAATTTAGTATATCAATGAAAATGCTACAGCTCAAATAACACAACAACCAAGTCCTTCCTACTAAGCAGATTCGGATGCATGGGTCAAATACTCAAATGATGTCATAATATCCTATCTATAGTTAGATACTTACATGGTTTCCTCATTTACCATATTCATCATAAAGAAAGTCTTGTATCAGTAATGTAAAAAAGTGAACAATTGCATACCTAAATAAACCATATACTATGTACCGATAACATCTAAATCATTCTTAACGTTTTTGCTTGCCTGTGGTTTTTCTTGGACTCCTCTATCATGTATAGTGATCTACTCATCTTAATAGGGCTTCTATTACGTTCTCGACACATCCAAACCACTTATCTACCATCTACATAAAAGAACATCATTTAAAAGGAAGCTTGTGTATCTTGTAATACAGAATTGAAACATACATACCTTTTATAGCATCTGGGTTATAGGCATTCCTAAACCTGTCAACTAAAGAAGCATAGAAGGTCTTGGCTTGCTGAGGTGGCATTGCAACGTGAAAATCAGGCTTGTTACCCTTGAGGAATCCATACAAGGTAAACTGACTCACTAATACAATTGCATAAAAACACAAATCATTAAAAAATTCAACTAAACCGGACGACCACATGCACGAGGCTCCCACTCAAGATCCGGGAAGCTAAGAGTCTGTTTCCAGAATCATAACCTTCAGGTCACAAGAGAAACATAATTGTTGCCCCCGAAGCTAAACCCTCTAAAATTAAAGTAGAACAATATTAAATGTTCACTTTCCAATCATTATTGAGAAGAAAAAAAAAAAAAAAATGTATGTACTGATAGTGTAAGAGTTTTATATACTGTCACTCTATCATCTAGCATTCATCTTTAATCATCATTCACTCTTCAAAATAGTAACGAATAGTAATATATACCGACAATATATAGATATTATGGTCATTGTTGTAGCATAGTAAAAGTTGAAGGTAAAGAGTGAATAATACCTAATAGAACTTGATAATTTTTCTGGATGACACTATGGTCCCATGTTTTACCATTATTTTCATTTTGGAACAATCTCATATTCAAGACCTTCCGGCATCTGAGAAATAGAATAATGAAAAGTTATAATTGGAATTAAAAAAAAACGAAGAAAAAATAGAACGGGGAAAAAGGAATAGAGAAGAACATGTAATCGGCGTCGGAATCGGAATCGGAGTGGTGGATTCCGACAAGGACGAGAAGGCCAGGTCCAATTTCAGAGACGATGCGGCCATCAACTTCGACGGAAGCAGATGCAACTCGCTGAACCACTGCTCTCATTGCTTTCACTCTGAATCTTTTCCCAATGCTAATTGCTCTGCGTTTCCCAACAGGTAGACTCACACTGGGCACTAACAATGATTGCATATTTTAATCGCTCATCCATTTCATACTTCTTTTTACTTATGGCCGCATGCCAAAAATTTATAATTGGATTGGTTTCGGTAGGTCTAGTAATTAACCGAGTCAACTTGACATTCGATCGAAATTTAATTCAATATTCAGTTTAATAAAACTGGTTTAT
This sequence comes from Lupinus angustifolius, assembly GCF_001865875.1. Lineage (NCBI taxonomy): Eukaryota > Viridiplantae > Streptophyta > Magnoliopsida > Fabales > Fabaceae > Lupinus > Lupinus angustifolius. Next base: position 16,394,039 of record NC_032027.1, on the reverse strand, counting down.
AAACCAAATGAATTTAACTTCAACTCAAAATTGAGCTAGTTAAATAAACGAACCGAATTTGAGTCAAATATAGTTTGATATATATATATATATATGTGTGAGAGTGGCTATGAAAACAATAAATTAGTATGATACAAATATACATAGATATGATTACGATTAAAAGTTGGTTAATAGTGATACAATCACTTAAAAAGTTATGTGTGCTTATCTTTTAATCTTCATAATTCAAATAAGATCTAATGGTACATATTGATAAGCTACATAAATTTAAGTTCATTAATTCACTAGAAAGTTCATAAATTTTAATTGAGCTAAACTTGAACTATAAAAATAGTTCGACGTTGAACTCGGCTCTACTCTAGCTTATCCTTAACAAGTCCAACTGAGCTAAGTGAAATTTGATTAACTCGTTTCCGCTCCTAGATTTATCCACTTAAAAAGTTTGATTTTTTTTATCTTTTTAAATTACTTTTATTTTTAAATTTAAATTAATGAATAAGAAGTTTAAGCTATTTTGTTTTGAAAAAATAGCAAATGAAAGAGTTAACTAAAATGCTAATTTGATTTGAATGTTTCAAATAAAAATAATACTATATTCTTAAGTGTAATTTATTTGTATTAAAAAATAATTAAAATTCATATAGCTTCATTTAACTGAAAGCAGAACACTTTTGTGATGCGCAGGGTGGAAAAATCTCATGGTGTTATATAGATATGGAACCACCATTGTGTCCATTTAATGACCTATGATTTAAACTTTGGTTAAACTAAGTTGGGCATTAATCAAGTTTGCATTTTGCCTCCTCAATTTTCTTGGTCAAATATTTTCTAAAAAACATATACCAAATTTACATTGACATAAACATAAGCCATGTACATCAGGAGTTGATTTGCACCTCTAATGGTGGTGGTGGAGAATTAAGAACTAAGATTTCATGCACTGGAGCAGCAATTTCCTCCCAATGTTCAATAGTATCAACAGTGCTAACATAATCCTCACTTGCATTAATGACCCTTTTGCTAGAAATCTGCTTTGAAAGTGTTATTACACTTTTCAACATACTATCATCTTCATCACTTGGTGTGGCATCATTGGTTATTGGTGCCACATGTTGATGTTGGTAACTAGATTTTAGCCACTGGATGGTTGATAGTATAACACAAATGGTGGAAGTTGCACCAGAAATTACATATAGAACCCATAAGCTTCCAAGGTTCAAACTATCTGTATCATTGTTGGAGGTCATGTTCATGGAACATTCCTTTGAATTAATCAACCACTTTTCTTCCAATCTCTTCAGCTCTGCATTTGCTGAGAGATGTAATATAGCTTTAGAAACATCTCTAGTTAAGGGTGAACCTTTTTGGAATATCTGCATTGAATTATTTGAAATCAATACAAAAAATAATTATGTTACACAATAAGACAAAATAAATATTAATTGCGACTTAATTCAATAAAGGGTAGTCACATATTAATTTGTCGTCATAATCTTGCGTCATGGATTCAGATTGGTGAAAAAATATCATCTCTTATCGTTTATCGTTACTAATCGTTGGATCCTTTAATCATTCCAACCAATTAAAATCCATGACATAGGATTATTATCCTTTAATCATTTCAACCAATTCAATTGAAAAATGTAAGTTTTTCATAATGTATTTCATGAAGGATGGAAAAAGGTATAGTGGTATTATCACTTACAAAGCCTAATCCTCCAAATCTGTTTATAGGAGTGAAGCCAGCAAATCTGTTGCAGTATTCACCAATGAATACTTTTTCATATGGAAGTTCAAGAAATGCAGCTGCTATGCTTTTATTAGCAAATGCATCAGCATAAGTATATTCATCAGTAAAGTTTATGATGTTCTCTGGCTTGAACTTCTCTACTTTCTCTAGGTAAGACCTAACAAATGAGTCGCCATCACAACCAATTTTCATATTGTTCCTCTTCAGCCACTGAATGTCTGTGACATTTGGTTGCAGTTGTTTAACTGTGAGCATTGAAGAAAGACTAGCAGTGTAGCTTGAGTTAAGAATCAAAACTAGAAAGAGCCATGACGCCATCACCACGCGAGTCAAGTTGCTATGCATTTTTTCCCCTGCATGATGAAAACATTGACATTAATCGAGTTTAGGGGAAAATGCATAGTATCTAACCAGAAGCGTTCTTTAAGGACAACATCTACCGTCGCTTAAAGTATAGCAAAGTTGTCTCATAGATTCTGATTGATCAAATTGATTTGAATATCTAATAATTATTAAGGAGTGATTATGAAAGATGACGTTTCTTGACAATCAGAATCCATGAGAAAGGACCGTGACACATTTTATGGAACAACATATGCTATCCAAAGAGCAGATTATGGTACTCAGTTACTTACTATGAGCAAAGAAAAGAGAGGAGAAGGTAAACCAAAGAGCGGTGCTGATTTGGCTCTTCCAGTTGCCATGAAAATCGGGATTTGGTTTTCTCTCAAGGTACCAAACTACTAACATTGTGTAAATCAAGATGGCACCTGTAACCATCCACAATTCCCAGGTAAAAGGCTTTGTAAACAACCATGTTGACTCTTCGGACTTTGTTGGAGCTATCATCGACAATCCTGATTCTGCATATGGCACAGTAAAATCCACATACTGCAATCTTTCCTCTAGTATGGTCATGTCTCCAATTGCAGCATCATAAGTCTTCCATCATTGTTAATCCACATGACAATCATAAGAATGTTCCAAATCAATAAACAAAAAAACAAATTGGTATTCAAAAGTTGTTAATAGTTAAGTTGTACTTGGTGCTATTTAGTTTTTTTCCTCTTTGCTAATTATATTGCACTGTCACATTTACAAACTTTTCTATTAATTATAATGCACTTCATCACATAAAGGGATACCTGTCCCTATATAAATCCAGGAAAATCTTCAAGTGAAAGGGAGGATATGCAAACAGAGAGCAATGTTTAGTATAAAAAGTTCATTGCACTTGATCAAAAGAAAACATTTCATTTTATACAAAAATGATGGGATTCTAAAGGGTAAAAAGAAAAACTAAAGATCATGATGAAAGAAGTAAAAAATTTAACTGTCTATCAGAGAAGAAGTGTGAAAAAGTAAAGAATGAAAGAAGATATTTGGTACCTTGTTATAGACAAGTCGAACCAAATCGTCATAGGTTCCATTAATGGGATAATAATCAAATGGCAGATCATATTTCAAAAGTCCACGCACAAGATCAAAAATATCAATGCAGAATCCACTATAGTTGTTTTGATCATCAACCTTGACAAACTTGGCAAATGAAGTTCTGCTTCGGACTGCGATTTTCAATCGATTTTGTACCGAAGGCATGTTCCAGCCCTTTGGATCTCGCTGCAAATTCCCAGGCCAGTGTACACCTTGGAAACATTCTGTATTGCCAGCAACATTATCCCCGCCTTGTTCAGTAGGGAGGCTTGTGTTGAAACTCTGTTGTTGAGTCCAAAAGCATAGTTCTTTGTAACTCTTACCAATCACATTTACTATCTGTAACATAGGACTTCGCAAGAGTTGTCCGGCTTCAAATTTAATTTGGCCACTTAAACCATGGAAGTTGCTAGACAATATTTCTCTTAATAAATTATTTGGGCTGCTATTGTTGTTCTTAGTCATTCTGTCCACTGCTTGAGTGACAATTTTAATGCTATCATGTGCTTGCAAAGCATAAAATCCAGGGTACCGGTTATCTTCCTCAGAATTCTTGGCCAAAAATGTTCTCCGGAACTGAGCCTCAAAATCTTGATACTCACTGCTCCTTTCAGAGTAATATGTCTTAATTCCTAAAGCTCCCTCCATATAGGGAATAACAGATTTATTGACAGAATCGAGCAAATTAGTTATGCTTTCAGGAATTATCCAAACTGATTCTCTATCCACAAGTCTCATTGTTGAAGCTTCTTTGAACAAATGAATTACCATTTCTAATGATGATTGCAGCACAATGAACACCCGAGATTGTGTTTGCATCATTAACTTTTGAAGCTCTTCGCGTATTGACTCTTTTGGATCATGTAGAGAAGAAATTGGTGGAAGAGCCAAACGGTATTCAATCATTGAACTTACATCTTGGAGGGCCTCAGATAGCAGTGCTAGCTTACCATAATCTCCACCGTATGCATCATCTTCATAAATGGCTACTACTCTTTGCCAGCTATAAGCTTGAACTATATCTGCAATGCATTCTATATATGATGTACCATTGTTAGCCAGAGTCACTAGAAAAGGCCATCGAATTTGCATCAATGGTGGGGTAATGGTAGGTCCTGCAAAGGAAATTATTGGAACTTGAGCTTGGCTTCCAATTTCAGAAACTAGAGCTGCTTCTGACCATGTGTGCATCCCTATAATCACTTGCACCTTCTGTGTATTAATCATTTCTTCAGCTGCAAGAAATGGTGTCACGTTCTCCAATTTATGCATATTTAAGAAATTTAACCCAAACACATTAAAAATGTAATCTTTTTCTTAGAAAATGCTAAAGGGTATTGATAACTACACCTTGGTATAGTAGTTAAGATTTATTAGAAAATGATACGCTTAATATATTGGAAATTTGAAAGAACCACTTCTCAGTAAGAGTTTTTCATTTTTGATTCATTATCCAGTGTCCTTGAAGCTGGTTGGCATTTGACAGTGCTAAAGATACTAACCAAGCGAGATGGCCGTCAGGGGACCTTTCGTGGAGTTCCGGAAATAGAGAGCCAACTTGAAGGACTTTGTAGTGTTATTGTAACTTTGAGCTGCAATTTCCATGGCTACTTTCTGTTCTTTCCCGATACGAGAATTACCATCAATGATAGCCCCAATAGATATAACTTCGTTGTCTGCATTTGTAGCCTCGACTAGATAGCAGTTAATGAGAACAAAGGAGATGAGTAAGTTAAGGGGTATCCAAATTCTTGCAAGTGATAGAGGGATAGTTGAAGGGAAATGCATTTTGCTTCTATATCTTTTGCTTCTTCTGGTATATATGCAATATGAGTAAACTTTAAGGAAAGTTAGAGAATGGAAAGAGAACTTTTAGTAGTACTTTGATGCCAAGGATTTTGGAAGGAACATACAACTTCAACCTTTGACTTTGTCAACTATGAAGTTGTTGACTCCATACTAGTACTAGACAAAGTTTGGTGTCAGAACTCGAAAGATACTAAGGGTCTATTTATGAGTTGGGTTTGGGGGGAAGCAAAGGAAAGGGAAGACTCCAGAGCCATCTCACAAGTGTACTTCATGACTCTAAAGTCTTCCCTTTCCTTTCCTTCCCCTCCAAAACCCGACTTGCAAACGGACCATAAAAGGCTAGTCATAGCACGTATAAGAATATTCTTATGGTCCCACTTTATAAGATTAGAACACTTGTAGGAACCTGCAGCTCATTAACCAAGCAAGGAATAGTCTTGGATGTAGGGATATTGTTATGGTTTCTAGATGAAAATAACAGGGAGACTAAGATTCTGATGTTGAAGGAAATGTGGCATGAGACCATTGGAATCCCAAGAAGTTGATCACCATATATAGAGCAATATCCTCATAATAACTTGAAATAGAAAGTATAAAATGGAAAAACAAATATGAACATTTAATAACTTAAAAATATTTAATACTTCCTTAGTTAAATGATTATAAGATTAGTAAACAAAGACATCATTAGTTCTCCTATTAAACATGCAATGAGAATAATATATAAGAATATAGATGAACTGGTGCAAATAACCTTTTTGTATGAAATGACTTGGTATCAGTTGGTCTTAACAAAAAGGCTCATGCTAACTAGTATTAATTTTCTAATTTACAAAACTCAACTAGTTTCTTAACAAAAATGGGTTTTATAGGATGACTTTTATTAAAAATCAGATACATAAATCTTTTAAATTACTACTGACATATTAATGTGACAAAATAGTACAGCAATTCTTGATTTTAAAGAGCCCAACACCACAGATAAACCAAATAGATAAAGATAAAACCTCATCTCCACAAGTTTATGAGACAAAACAACTAGACTAGAAACTTTGAATCTTAAGAGTTAAGACAAGGTTTGGCCTTGGCATCAGGCCTCAGACAAAACAAGAAGTGTCTGTTTTTGCATATGCGTTATGGCAGACATAAAAATCAACAAAGTGATTTTATTCTTTTAGGGTTCATTTGCGAGTTAGGTTTTGGAGGGAGAGGAAGGGAAAGAGACATGGCACTGAAGCCTTCCATTTTCCTCCAAAAACCAACTCGCAAATAAACTCTTACAATATACTCGACATGGAGTTTTAGAACATTTTTGTGGCTGTGGTTCTTCTGTAAATAACAACCTTAAGTTTTGCATCTTTGACTTGTGTTCAGTTGAACTTTTGCAACTAGTATTTCATAAACATGTGAAGATTTTCTCCATGGACTCTGTCAAAGAATCTAGAGAACAAAAGTTCAGAGAATTAATGACATACACAACAACAATCATTATTGTCTATATAGAGCAAAATGTTTTACTAATGAACTCATCTGAGATACATTGTAAAACAAGGCAAAACTGAAAGTGTAAAAGTAAAGAATCAAAATGAGAGGAAGGGGTTGCAAGCACTCACAAAGCCTATTCCTCCAAATTTATAGGTTGAGGTCATAACAAACACAAGAAATAACCATACGCTTGGTACTTCTCATGCAAAAGCTGCTTTTTATGTTCTCCCCTGTGGTACATCAGAACCAGCATGCTCCTTAGAATTAGTTTGCAAAAGCAAAGTATTCCAATTGAAGAAGCAATCATTACTAACCACATTTTTTTAGAGTTTTGCAACTCATAAGTGGCACTATATCCCTTGTATTATTGAAAAGTTTGCATAAAACAATATATAAAGAGGAAAAAAAGTTACTTTTTATCAATGTTTCTGCCATCTTGCAACTTGCTAGTAACCAGCAATAATTTGTAGATTATACTTACTATGAGCTAAAAAATTGGCACAAATTTTGTGGGAAAGAAAATAATTTACCTTTCATATTTTGTTTGTTTCTGTACCTTGCTAAAAGGTATACAGTAATAAAGGGATGTACAAGACGTTAAGAGGATCACAAGAAGTTTATATTCACCCATCATCAGTGCTATTCAGAAACTGAGTATGTGAATTTTTTTATGTATTATGTACTACTATTCTGCTTTAAAAATTCAATTGCTTGAAATGGCCCCCAAAAAAGTCTGTACATAAATTCTGTACTCTCTTCCTGCATATGAACTAGTTGACTTTTGAAGTCATATATCCAATTATAAGGTGTAAAGTTTCATTTTTTAGCACTATATAAGTATAAGACTGGTATTTGTGTTCTTCAATGCATGGGCATTATGCTACTTGGGCATAACTATTACTAATTTACTATATACTATCAACTAAAAAAACTGTATTACTTTAAGTCCATATCACTTCATAAAAGTCTTGTAAAACAAAATATTAGGTCTACTTAGAGTTTTGGACAAGACAGAGGAGAAAACAAAGCTACAAAATAATACACTTGGAAATATATAGGGTGCACAAGCCAATCTCAGTATAGTAATAACAAAGCATAGTGAAATCACCAACATGTCTCACATCTTAGAAATTATCTATTACACCAAAAGACAGAAGAAAAAATGGGTATTGTTCTATCTACAATTTGCCTCTTTCTTTTGAACATAAAAGATTAAAAATGATAATAAACAGAAACAATCAACAATCACACCCACATGATTCTCTAAAGTGGTTTGAATTTCAGCCGCATTCATATGCACAAACTGGAAGAAATTCAATGAATAATAAATAGGTGGTTTGGTACTTAAAAATGTGCTTTGTTTTAGCAATCACTCCATAGGAGTTAGGACTCATTGCACTCCTTCATGCACCACAGTTTTTTCTGTCGTAGGGTAAGACAATCTCCTAGCTTTTGTAGTCCCTTTTGCATTACCTAAAGGGGATGTTCCTTTTGCATTCGTAGGAGTTTTGACTGCAGCAGGTGTTTGAGGTTTTGATGTGCTCTTATCCTTCTGAACCTTGCTTGACGGCGAAATTTGAGCTTTCTTCGGTAGGTTAATGGATATGCTAGGAACACGGCTTTCCCATGGACGTGCAGCTATCCAGCGTTCCTTCCAGCTCCAACCCCAGTTAGCTTTGCTAACTTCATAATTACCTAGCACTTGGCTCTGACTAGCATTGGCCCTCCACTGTGATTCATAAGATATGCATCTGATTTTCAGTTGGATCAGGTAAAACAAAATAACGAGACATTCCTAACATTACGACTAACCTACCTGATGAGAGAAGGCATATGCCATGGCTCTTTCTCGCTTAACTGCTGCTTCTTCTCTCTGATGAATCCTTCCAAGGGTTTCCTCCATGGTTACAGAACCTCCACACCATTCAACCTATAATTTAAGTGCTCAGAAAAATGATTAACTGAAACGAATTTTAAAAAGCTCATGTGTCTACAAAATAATTCAACCACTATTAACTATTAAATGGTAAGATATCTTAAGCACTAATCTAAATACACATTTTTCTTTTTGCCACAGATATTGCAGAAGAAATATTTTATCGTCGAAACAAACATAAGGAATTAGGGCAAGCTAAAGGTTATACCTCGAGATCATGGATTTTTGCCTCAAGTTTTAATTGAGACTCTAGTTTCTTCCGCCGGATCCTATCTTCTGTCACCATACACAGCCGGCGAGCTCTAATCTCAGCCTGTATATTGCTCCATGAATGAAGGTAAGTTATAGCTGTATTGGCTTGCTTTTTAACTGAGTAACCTTGTGTTAGGATCTTTAGCTTCGTTACCCCTTTTAAGAGACGTAGAGTTTTTCTAGCCTGGAAAGTTTAAAAGTCATAATTGAAAACAAAACTCAGCAGAAGATATTAACAAAGATATGTACTATTACAACTAAGAGTTAATACAAGCTTACATCCCTGATATAATAACAAGTGTCATGCATAGTAAGACATTAATCAAGACTCAAACAAGAGCAGAGTCCAAAATCCACTTCAAACATAAGAATATCAAGAAAAATATCCATATTTGAGCTCCTAATCCTGTGAACATGAATTTAGTAAAATGGTGAAAAGAAAGGGTATCCAACAAAGCGTTGGTCTAATAGTGTAAGACCCCTCTAGATCCCCAGAAAGATCAAAAGTTCAAGAGTTCGATTCCTGTGAGCGACACTTGTTGGGAGGGGCAGTCACGCGCCCTGAAAGGGATTAGTTCCTTACCCATAAGTTGAGGGGATAACGTTGGTAGTACCAAAAAAAGATTAAACTTTACTACCATAATTTATTTGTCCGAGTATACTTTAGCATTTGATTTATAAAGTTAAGCACACTCCAAATTGATTTAATGACATCTAGCAATCAAAGACGGTGTTTGGTCTAGTGGTATGATTTTCGTTTCGGGTGCGAGAGGTTGTGAGTTCGATTCTCGCAACACCCCTTTAAAATGTTATATTTACTATGTTCACAAAAAAATACATTTTCAAATCTCCTACCATAACCATCAAATATGGTGTATATATCTTGAATTATGCAATACAAATATAGTAAGGTATAGTAATTTATTGTCATGATATTTATTAGACAAAGTAATACCCTCTAAAATGCAACATGAATGTCAGCATACAGCAGCATGAGTAGTGCATGACAGCAGTATGCTTGCTAGGGATATGCTCAATCAATTAAGTCAGATTGGAGCTAGCCTGTACTTTAAGAACTTATATCTGAAAAACTTTCAGCTTGGTATACCTTGTAAGCCCGAAATGCAGTTTGGATCCTTGTCGCAGCAATAGTTTCACTTTTAATATCATTTGCTAAACCACTAGACTCTTTTCCAGCATAGTTGTTCGACTTCAGTGAACTTAGTTTCTCCGGAGCTAAAGTACCCTGTCTCAGAGTGTTATTAAGTTGAATGACTATCAAAACGTTCAAAAAACTAATTTGGTAGTTGAGGAAAATAATGCTGATATAGAGGTTAAAAATTAACAGTTTAACTAGTGTCTGGCAGCCACTTTCACCTTAGCTGCATAAATATTAGAAAATGAACTTAGGATGGTGCTTTAGCAATGGCTCAACCATATGTAAATTACAAATGAAATGAAGCAATAATTTACATTCACAATTCATGCAATTCAAAGGTCCTAAAAACACACCCAAAAAAATGCAGCACAAGATTTGTAGGAATCATGCAAATTTATGACAAATTATAAAAATAAAAAAATATTTATATATAGATCTAAAAGTGAATAATTATGATTTGGTCCATTGAAACAGGTTGACCCAAGCCAGCTGATAGCCATCAAAGAGCAGCATTATATGTACAAAACAGGACATTTGATCATTTATCCTAAGTCCTAACCCAGTTCAAAGAGGATGGAGGTATATATTGATTAATATAAGCTTTTGTGTTGCCTACTTATTTTGCAATATGTAGCAATGAAGAGCCCTTTGCAAGTTTAAAATGGTAATGCTATCATTGTTGATAACACGAACAAAAAACCAAACTGTAATCAAGGATTCAAAAATTGCAAATAAACTCAATAGTTATCCTGAGTTCCAGTAGCAGTCTATGCATAGTTCCACAACATTTACATTTTTACCAAAGTAGTTAATATGGATTACGGAGATCCCAAAAACTCTAGAGCAGTGTAGTGGACTGCAAAGCGGCCGCTTCACCAGAATAGCAGATACACATAATATATGGTCAAAAATCATAAAGTACTCAAAACTTTAAGACATACTCCTCATTAGTTCTCAGAAGTCATGGCATAAAGACACAGACAACATTGCCTAAGGCATGAGTAATAACAATAACTCAATAACAACAGCAGGAGAGGGATGAATCTTTCCAAACATAGGGCTGAAAGATCCGAAAACAGAGGACCTCAAACTCAGATGACAACAGAAGCTGTGAAGCAGAGGACTTTTAATTAATGTGCAAAGAGATGCTGCAAAACAGAGGACTAGTAACTCAGGAGCAAACAGAAGATGCGAAAAGGGCGAGGTTGGCTGGAAAATGTGTTTGCTACAAGATTTGGCAATGAGAAACAATTGGGCTTCTGAACAGAGACATGCAAAAAAACCCTTTTCTGTATGGTTGTGTGACAAAGCAAGAGGAACTAAGTCAACTAATCAAATGCTTATATGTATGTGATTGGTGAAGGACACAAATAGGCCCCCTCACTTGACAGTCCGAAGTGTTTAGTGTGAGCGAACAGGAATTTTGCGAGTGAGAAGAATCACGGCCACAATAATGGCAATATGGTTGTGAACTTGTGATCAGCTACTGTCATGGCTGCAACTACACACAAATAAATATTAAGTTATAAACACTGAAAAAGGGTGACCCATACACGAGTCTCCCACTTAGTGAGGTGTGGAAATTAAAAATTATACATTTGTTTTTGAACTTGCAGCCAATACGTTTCAAAGGTACACAACTTAATCAGTATTTTGAAAATCCAATTTAAATTGATAAGTTGGATAATTTGAATTGGAAACTACTTCAAGTTCTATAGCACAGGTTCAATTTATTGTCATCCTTCAATCCAACTTGTTCACGATGCTTCTGAATCTTATTCATGAGGTGAATATACCTATATCTCATACCCATCAATGGATGTTTTTTGACCAAAAAATCCTTTCTATAAGCCTCCCTGAGCACAACCGTCTGAGTAGTCAGCTTATTGGAAATGTAAAATATACCAGGGTGATGAACCAAAGCCTTCTCGAATCTTGAGCCCAACCCCAAACACTGTCCATAAGAAAGCAAGTTCCTTCTCTCTGTCTTCTTTGACACTAGAAGAGAAAGCAACTCATGCAGAATTGCCACAGTCCACTTCTCTGCCTGATCACTGTTTGTGTCAAGATGAAATGCATCTTCATATGGAGAAATATAAGGCAACGTTTGCCAATTTTCAACCCAAGTGCTCACCCTCTTCTGTAAATCAAAACCTTTTGGAAAAAACATGGGAAACACAATATCATGTCTTCTTTTATCCCCACTGTAATCCAAGCCCATTGCACTCTTCTCCAACTCAGACACAGAAAGCTCTTTTCTCCATGAAATAAGCTCTAAAGCAAGCAATTCTTTTCCAGATGATGGATCCTCCACACCACAAACATCAAAATAATCAGGGTAGTCAGCCAAAAGGGTCGTAACATAATCATGAGGAAGTCCCAGATCCCATTTAAGCTTATCAATTACATAAAGAGGCAATTGTCTCATGCCAGCAAGCATAAGAAACCTTGTGAGCCTCTGAACAGTGTCTTTACGGTTATCTGAAGAGTTGTGGACAGACATTTCCTCATTGTGGACGGATAAGGCTTGAGGAGTGAGCTTTACATGAGGAAGGAAAGCAGAAGTGGGTTGGAATTGTGTGAAAACACAACGATAATTGTTGACAAATTTGGTAGTTGTATTCGGAAGATTGAGGGGATCTTTTAGCGGAGATGCGGTGTACATGGAGAGGGATTTGGAAGGAGATGAGATGATTTGATTCTTGAGGGCAATTACTTGTTTGAGATCTTTCTCTTTCAAGACTGCAGTATCAAGATATGGGTCTCGGACCCATTTGACCTTTGCATTCACAAAAGTCCTAATGAGGTTGAACTGGTGTGGAAGTTTGGAGGAGAGAGACATGAATGACCACCTCAGTATCTGACTACCCTGTAAAGTGAAATACTGTCATAGGGTAGAATTGTTTTTGTAGACGTACACTACACAGATCTTATAGCATACATGAGCTATTACAATGTTGACACTATTATCATTAATCGTTAAAATCTCAAAACTCTGCATAAATTTCTGCAGCATAGAACTATTTTACATCTAAAAGATTGATGTCAGAGTGATTAGGTCTATACAATAATTTCTGATCATAAGGTAGGCAAAGCCAAATGGTGAAAAGAGAACTTACTGGTTTTCCTAATATTTGAGTTTGTGTTGCTTTAAATTACAGTTAGATTACTCCACGGCATATTTGGTTATACAATTAAAATTATTCATCTGATGCAGCTAAGAAACAAAATATTCATGCAATTCCAGAAAGAAGGCAAACTTAGGGGCTGAGCATATAGATTATTAGCAAACGGTGATATACAATTATTCCAGAGTTCAATGAGAACCAGTTCAGAACAATTACAGCAATCTCTATTCAACCCAAACTAAAGAACCAGTCAACCTCACTTTTCTTTGTCTGAGCATAGAAGTTAGAAACTCATGGATTTACATATCAAGAGAATTTGGTTTCTACTAAATACCCATTGACCATTGGCAAAATCAAGTGAAGCAAAGCAAGTTAGTTTCTAATATGCCTACAGTCCAGTTCCAATCTCAATGGGTTTCCAACAAAGCAAGCAATATTCTTTTTCTTTTCTTCTGGAAACATGCAAAACAAAGAAATACAAGTAAACATGAATGATATAGTACACATGAAGTAAGCATCTAAGAAAACTTGTTTATTTTCTGCCTAAATTTTCTCATAAAACAAAACCCTCAATGTTTTAAATTATGATTGTGATTGAAGTTGTGGTTAGGTTGCACTTACTGTAAGTGTGGGAAAATGTAGTCACAATGCCGTTGCAGAGTCTCGCGAAACTGTAATATTGCGGCCACACAGTTGCGGAATGCAATTTAAAACATTGAAAAAACCCTACCATAGATATGTACTGTAAAAGGGAAACCTAAGGTAAATTAACTTTTAAAAAAACAAAACATTCCGAGGAAACTAACAACGAAAGTTTAGAACAATTAATAGGCAAGTATAGATAAGAACAAATTGCAAAACACAATTGAGAAGAAAACAATGAACCTTTTCCTAATAATGTTCTTTGAAGCTTTTATACAAACACATGATAAACCTAATATAAAATACCAATCTTGAAATCGTGATAGAAGGCTGATTCAATGCCTTATACTGAACATAATAGGTGAAATAGATAATGTATTCATTGTATACAGTAATTGAAGATGGAATTAAGAACTAACCTATACACAAAATTGGATTCTGATTTTCGAATTAGAGAAGAAATGGGTCTTCAAAATACAAAACATGATTGAACTGATACGGAGATTTTGATTTTGGAAATAGAGAAGAAAAAGGGTGAGATTGAAATGTGAATAATACAGTGGTTCTTCTTACTGCATATAAAACGAAGAGAGTGAAGGGGTTGCGGTTGACGCATGTGAAGTGAGGAGTGAGGTTGTGGTCTTGTTTTCGTACAGGATCTGGTTTCAATTAGGTGAGTTTATTATTGAGATATTGAGAATGAAAAAAAAATTGTGGAACTGCCATTATATTATACTAGTGTGTACAGGCACTTCGTGCCTATTGGTGAATATTGTGTGATAGGATATATTAAATTTTTATATATTTTATTTTTGAATTAGAATGTATTTGTTATGTTCAGTGTACTTTATATTATATTTTTTGTGTATTTATGATAATTTTTTAAGGTGATATATGTGGTTAATTAATGTATTGGTGGTGGTTGCTTAGGATTATATGATTTTTTTGTAAAAATTAAATAATGTTAAGGGCAAAATAGGAAATGAAAATTACACCATGAGGGAAGTTATTTTAAGTTTTGTCGCAGCAATAGTTTCACTTTTAATATCATTTGCTAAACCACTAGACTCTTTTCCAGCATAGTTGTTCGACTTCAGTGAACTTAGTTTCTCCGGAGCTAAAGTACCCTGTCTCAGAGTGTTATTAAGTTGAATGACTATCAAAACGTTCAAAAAACTAATTTGGTAGTTGAGGAAAATAATGCTGATATAGAGGTTAAAAATTAACAGTTTAACACTCCTTGAACTTAGTCTCGGTAGGATTAGTTAAAGAAGTTAAAATTGAAATGAAGTGCACTCAGTACCTTTGCTTTCCTTGGTCTTCCTTGTTTTGTTTTTCTTAAGCTAATTATTTTCTTAAACCAATAGCCTGAACCCATTCTTGACGTGAAGTAACTTCTCTCGAATTATAATAGACCTGGGAGTATTTTTAATAATATATAAGAAGCATTAGCATGTCTCTCCACAAATACATATGTAGTAATTTGTTCATAACCATAAGTCCATAAGAGATTCATAAAAAAACAAACAAATGGCAAAACAATGTTGATTTAAGTTCCTGTGCCCCACTGTTAGTTTTTTCTCCTTAATTCAAATAATTCAGTGAAAGGCTTAGGCCTACTTCAAAGTTCAAAATTAGTCTCTGTAAGAATACATTCTTTTAACAGTTTCATAACAAAATGTTACTGTGTAAGTTGTTTGTAATCAACTCCACCGAATTATATGCAATTTCTACATCACTATGTTACAGATACAATAAAAGGTGGATTCTATCAGAATCACATTAAGATTAGAAAAGTATACAGCTATGAGGCTGAATCAGATTTTGTAACACAGTAAACAGAAATCACTAAATTGCACATATTGAAGATAACTATAGCTATTAATATAGGCTATTCTGTTGAAGTTGATACCAACAAGCAACTCCATTTTTTTCAAACCATACAAGAGAAATTGAAACTCACACTGTAGTGATTTCCATTTTCCACTTTAAAGTCATATATTGTGATCTACCAAACAGAACATAAAGAACAAGGATCAACAACACAACTAATGAAAAACAAAAGAATATGCTTTATTCACATTCCTAGCAAGTATCAAACAGAACAAAGTATATCAAAATCTATATATTGCTGACATGACCAACCCAAAATTAAAGATGCAAATGGGTATCTCAGAATCATGTAAGAAGAAAGAAAAAATGCATCTTGGGGTGGATGAGAATGACATACCTGAGAGAAGAAAGAGTAAAGTGTTGAAAGGAGGGTCCTTTGTGTTGAATTAAGGAAACAAGAATGATATGGAAGATGGGAAAAAGGAGTGTTGGGGAAAATAAGATTAGTGAAGAAGTAGAAGAGAAGGAAAGGTGAGAAGAGAGAGAATGTGAATGTGAAAAAGTCATAAGAAAGGGAATAAAGGGTGGGTGTAGAATGTGGATAGTCATGGCCCCTTCTTAATATAAATATGAAAAATGATATATGCTCTTGCAAATTCTTATATATCATAAATCAACTAGGTATTTGTTTAGTAATATAAGATTTTATTAGATTTTTAAGATTGATGGTTTCATTCTTGGGGCTGATGCTTGTTGGGATAGACAACCACAAATCTCAAAAGAAATTAATTCCTTACCCAAAAAGATTGAGATACTCTTAGGGTTTATTTGGGAGTTAGATTTTGGAGGGAAATGAAGGGAAAGAGAAGGCTTGAGAGTCATCTCACAAGTGTATTTCATGACTCTCAGACCTTCCATTTCCCTTCCTTCCTCTCCAAAATTCAACTCCAAAACAAATTCTTAATAGTATCAAACACATTCTTCTATATCATAATAGAAAGTAATATGTGTTATAAAGTTTATTAATGATTAATTTATAAGTATATTTGAGTTTTTTTGTGTATATATATGAGGAATTTATAGAATGATTATTACTTATATGTATTCATAAGCTTTTTAAATTTTCATTATATATGTTATTATTCTTCAATAAATAAAAATAATATACATAATGATGTTATGGTGTATGGTGTTCTTTGTATGTGGACCACTTTATTGCGTACTTTAATTTATATATAAACTTGTTATAGTCTCTCTATTTTATTTCTATAAACACATAATGTTATACTTTTTATTTTAGAAATATATTGCATGATTGTATTTGGTAACCTAAAATGTTATGAATACTCCTAAATCTAATCATAATTTATGTGAAAGCCTCAACCGATGAATATAATAGGAAAGTATAGTCCCCATAGGATCATAATGTATTAAAGTTGGTCAGATATATTTGGTGAATTTAGAGAGAGGAAGAGATTACAATGATAAATTTGACAGCTGAACCATTGGTGTCAATTGATTGGGACATCTTGCTTTCCTCATAAGTTAGTACAAAGATAATTAAGGGGGAAAATGTATGAACAGGTGCGTATGAATTTTTTATATTATTATTGTATTATTTATTATTGATTTTGAATCATTATTGGCTGTTAAATAAAAGTAATATAAATGAATAATAGATGATACATTATTTTACATAAATTTTTACATAATGTGTGCATAGATATTATGATCAATAATTAAAGGAAACTTTGTTTTGAACAACCATTTCCCTTTTTATTTAGTTTTTTTTTCGGTGGACAAAAGGGAGCTAGCAGCTCCAAAAATTTAGTTGAAAAACTGACCAACGATAAATATAAACAATAGTAGGTATAAAAGTTTGTTACAAATATTTAAAGAAGTTATATAAATAACAAAATTATAATATTGGTCCCTTAATTTTTTTTCACGTGTGAAGTTTATTTCTTAATTATTTTTTTATGTATCATTGTAATTCTCCAACTTTTTTTTAATTATGTAATGTTAGTCTCTCAATTAAAGTTTTTGTCAAAAATAATTAATAGCCAGAAGTTACGTGAGAAACAACCAGCATAACAACACTACATACGTTCCATTAGTTTTTATTTTTAATTTATGGAGAAACTAAAGTTGGATAATTAAAAAATTTATTAGAACAAAAATTGACCGGATACATTTTTAAGCCTTAAATAGAATGGATAATATGTACCGAAAAAATATAAGGGATAAATAATTGAGGTGAGAGAGTTTAATAATATACACGTAGTTATAATTTTTTTTAAGAAATATATTATATTAAAAGTATTACATACATATGACTAATGCTTAAAAAATGCAAAATATATGCAGCATATCGGATTTAATATGTATACAATGATAATGTAAGTATGTATCATTGATTTATTAACTACCATTAACTCTCAAATAAAAGTAATACAAATCAATAGTCGATAATATACTGATAATGTAAAAAACTTTATACTGTCAATATTTAGATTTTAAATTCATCTACTATCAGATTATGGGATTATGAGATATGTATCATTAGCTTAAAGTGTTTTATAGAGTTAGTATATTATTTATCTATATTGTATTAATTTAAGAGGTACTAATAATTAACATGTGATGGATAATGAGTTGAGAAATGTGTCTTCCAATCACTTATTATCGTTTGTTGAACCTTAATCTCCACATCTTTTTTAGCTAAACCACTATTGGCATATACAATATAACATTATAAACATTATAACTAGTGTCTTTAAGAGTTTTTTTTGCAAGCTTTGAAAGAAATAAAATAAAAGATTTTAAACTTTGTGAGATGAACATTCGCAAAAAGACCAAGAATGTATTATATAATGTTATCCTCAAATATACACCATGCAATATTAGGCTTATATCATAGGTTGCATATCTTATAATCCTATATTGTTTTTCAATATTTTTGTGTTACATCAATTAGTGCACGCTATTTTTGCTTTGGAATTGATATGTTATTTTCTAACATTCATTTGTCTTTGTTGGTGTATTTAATTGGTATGTATGAATGTATGATCAATTTCAAGTCAATATTGGTTGCTAGTTGCTACTCACAATCGCATGAGGTCCACATTTTTTATTCAAACTCTATTTGTAAAAGTTTTACATTATCTTTTAATAGAATAAATATTCATTTCTCTATCATGTTTTTTTATCTTACCAGTTTAATCATTCAAAAATTGAAAAATTCAAAATGATCCCCCAAAATTTTAAATGTAGGTTAAGTTATTCATTTTGAGCATATTTTATAACATTCGGTAGATATTATTTTGACCCAAAAAAGAACTAATATAACCTACTTTTAAAACTTTTGGAGACCATTTAGAGTTTTTATTTTTTGAAGCATCAAAGTAGTAAGGTCAAAAAACATGAGGACTAAAATGAATATTTACTATTTTTAATAATAAACTAGGATACTCATAGCTATTTAATTTTGCCCTCACAATTTGCATAAAATCTTCTTAACTTTTCATATAATTAATTTTGTATATAATTCATGAGTCATCACTTTTATTTTATATGTAAAAAAATGTGGAGAAGAAATTTGAGTGAACAACCTTTATATACCTCAAAAAAATATTAACATGTTACTAATAATAAATTCAAAACAACTATTTATACTTTGAAACAAAAGAAAATTCAATATCAACAATTAAATCTTAACATCTCTAGAAATTCAACTTCACCAAAAAAATATCCCACGCATAAGCTTATGGTATAGTATAATTTGTCGTTTGAAGAATAATATTCACATTTTTTTAAAAAGGATTTGTTTCATAATATCTTATTAAGAATGTAATAATTTATTAATGGGAAAGATGAAGACAGAAGGAGAAAGATGATCATAAGGTTTCTTGTGCTGATCAGCTACAGGCGAGCCTATTGGTTCCTTATAACTCATGGTTACATGAAATGATGGATGATCTGACGTGGAGGGTGATGATTCGTTGCATTATAGAGTTTGAGAAAATTAAAATAATAGTCCCGGCGAGGCTCGAACTCGCGACCTCCGGCTCATAAGACCAGCGCTCTAACCAACTGAGCTACGGGACTGATTTGTTAAAAAATTAATTTTACTTCTTATGTACTAAAATATAGGTTTAGCTTTCTTCTCCATTTCGGTGGCCAACTTGGGCCAAAGTGGCAAACAATAAAAACACTATTTTTCATTTCCCTCATGGTGTAATTTTCATTTCCTATTTTGCCCTTAACATTATTTAATTTTTACAAAAAAATTATATAATCCTAAGCAACCACCACCAATACATTAATTAACCACATATATCACCTTAAAAAATTATCATAAATACACAAAAAATATAATATAAAGTACACTGAACATAACAAATACATTCTAATTCAAAAATAAAATATATAAAAATTTAATATATCCTATCACACAATATTCACCAATAGGCACGAAGTGCCTGTACACACTAGTATAATATAATGGCAGTTCCACAATTTTTTTTTCATTCTCAATATCTCAATAATAAACTCACCTAATTGAAACCAGATCCTGTACGAAAA
>NC_032027.1:16373044-16373924 GCF_001865875.1 Lupinus angustifolius | reverse complement strand
CAAGTGAGGGGGCCTATTTGTGTCCTTCACCAATCACATACATATAAGCATTTGATTAGTTGACTTAGTTCCTCTTGCTTTGTCACACAACCATACAGAAAAGGGTTTTTTTGCATGTCTCTGTTCAGAAGCCCAATTGTTTCTCATTGCCAAATCTTGTAGCAAACACATTTTCCAGCCAACCTCGCCCTTTTCGCATCTTCTGTTTGCTCCTGAGTTACTAGTCCTCTGTTTTGCAGCATCTCTTTGCACATTAATTAAAAGTCCTCTGCTTCACAGCTTCTGTTGTCATCTGAGTTTGAGGTCCTCTGTTTTCGGATCTTTCAGCCCTATGTTTGGAAAGATTCATCCCTCTCCTGCTGTTGTTATTGAGTTATTGTTATTACTCATGCCTTAGGCAATGTTGTCTGTGTCTTTATGCCATGACTTCTGAGAACTAATGAGGAGTATGTCTTAAAGTTTTGAGTACTTTATGATTTTTGACCATATATTATGTGTATCTGCTATTCTGGTGAAGCGGCCGCTTTGCAGTCCACTACACTGCTCTAGAGTTTTTGGGATCTCCGTAATCCATATTAACTACTTTGGTAAAAATGTAAATGTTGTGGAACTATGCATAGACTGCTACTGGAACTCAGGATAACTATTGAGTTTATTTGCAATTTTTGAATCCTTGATTACAGTTTGGTTTTTTGTTCGTGTTATCAACAATGATAGCATTACCATTTTAAACTTGCGAAGGGCTCTTCATTGCTACATATTGCAAAATAAGTAGGCAACACTAAAGCTTATATTAATCAATATATACCACCATCCTCTTTGAACTGGGTTAGGACTTAGGATAAATGATCAAATGTCCTGTTTTGTACATATAATGCTG
>NC_032027.1:16308775-16372944 GCF_001865875.1 Lupinus angustifolius | reverse complement strand
AACCTGTTTCAATGGACCAAATCATAATTATTCACTTTTAGATCTATATATAAATATTTTTTTATTTTTATAATTTGTCATAAATTTGCATGATTCCTACAAATCTTGTGCTGCATTTTTTTGGGTGTGTTTTTAGGACCTTTGAATTGCATGAATTGTGAATGTAAATTATTGCTTCATTTCATTTGTAATTTACATATGGTTGAGCCATTGCTAAAGCACCATCCTAAGTTCATTTTCTAATATTTATGCAGCTAAGGTGAAAGTGGCTGCCAGACACTAGTTTCTTCCTCTTTGTACTTAGTATTGGTATTCCAGTCAGCATTATCAAACATGAAAATATTCAGTGGATGGAATCGTTTTGTTTTCGGCCTTCCTTTACTTTTCATCCTTATTCATATGTATTCTGGTTGGTAATAACTACACTTCTATTTTGTAAGTATGAATATTTCCGTTTGACGTAAAACTGAACTTTACAAATGTACATCATGTCTTTTTACTAGTCATGGATTTGTACAAGAACTCAAAAATGGAGGTACCCCACAGACAACTAAACAAGAAATTAGATCATCTGATTCTTGGTCCTGCTGCTGGGCAAGGCTTGTCAAATCGTTTGCAATGCGAAGGTTCTTTCTCCCTTTGTTAAATAGTAATATAAAGAATTATTTTGTTTGCAATCACTTACTAAAAAGATTAAGTTTAAGGAAAGACAAATGGGGCTTACACAGTTCCATAGAAATCGTTTCAGCAGAAATGTAGACACATGTCACAGTGGATGTTACAGCTCTTATAATATGTTGAAGATCATATGTTTAGAGTTAGGCAATAATAAGAAAGAAAAGAAACAGCTAACAGTAGTAAACTGGGAATGTTTTTTATAGGTTGAAAATGTGATGCAAAACATTTATCTATTACCCCTGTTGAACTATTAGTTTCAGAACTACAACTACCATTCCCAGCCCATGCCCCACTAAATTAAGACTAATAACCTAGCAAGTAATAACCATAATATTATCTAAGAAGCAGAAACAACCAATAGTTACATGCCGATAGATATTATTGTCCCGTATCTTGCTAGGTTTTACAGGTAAGATCAACTTATGTTTCAAAGTGTTGTTGCATCTGGTATTATATTATGCCTGATTTTAATTCTGACAATATCATATTTGGGAATGAGTTTTTGTTGGCAGTGTTGGAATATTATTTTTAAAAGTTATGATAAAATCTGGACCAGATGTCAGAGAACTGAGATCTGTATACTCTATCGTCCACTGTAGAATGTAGATACTGATATCAGTGTAACATCAGTTGTTAAAAGGTGGACTTACAGAGGTAAAATATGAACTGAAGTTGAACACAGTCAAAAGAAGCAGGGCATTCAAGTGGCCCTCTACTCCCCCATGTCATTATACAGACATCTTTCTTCACTCCCTTTCCTTATGCATCACTCCAACCCGTAAAATTACCCTCCCAATTTCCGTTTACCCTGTTATCAATGTCCCTGATCCTCTACATCCCCTCCCGACATAGACGGTAATAGCGGTTTCCTAACATGTTATTATAGATTGTCTGAAATTATTTTCTCTATTGGACTATTTTCCCTTTATCATTTCATTACAATATGCTCATGAACTTAAAATTTTACAGTTTGCAACACTAATCTTATGACTAATTTCCTGTATGGAACTGCATGATTAATGCATGAATATATCTGTGTACTTCACGTAGGACTTGAATGTATACCATTTTGTAAAGAATAAGAAAAACAAGTTTGTGATTACTTTAATTTTATCCAATCTTATTTTGTAGATATTTAATATGCATGTCTGCATTTTCCTATCAATGTTTTATACTTTTATGTATGTTTATCCCCATTTGCAAGAAGTATATTATATAAAACAAGGTGATATGAGTATTTCTAGTTTCTTCATTGACATGAAAACCTTATGGGATGAACTTGATGAGCTCAGGCCTATTCTAAGCTCTTCCTGCACCAATGGACGAGATTGTCCCTTTCTAAAAACAATGAAGAAATAAAGAGATTTTGAGTATGTTATATGTTTTCTGAAGGGGCTCAATGATCAATACAATACTGCCAAGACACAAATATTGCTTATGGAGCCACTACCACCAATCAACAAGGCTTTCTCATTAGTTATGCAACAAGAAATACCACAAGAAGAGACATGATATGTAGATAACAAATGGGTTATAAACTCAATGAACTCTAATCAATCTTGGAAGCCTCAATTTACCAAGAATGCAGGTAGAAGCAGTAGTGATTTCACCAACAAAGGCACATGAAGATTTGGAAGAGGAGGAGCTTCAGGAACCTATGCAAGAGGATATCCACAAAGCAATAATAACAAGGTTTGTGTATTTTGTGAAAAGGAAGGCCACACCACTGAAACTTGCTACTTCAAACATGGTTTTTCCCCAAATTTCAAATTCAAGTCCAAATCCTTGGCAAGTGAATCCATCAATGATGTCACCTCCAACTCAATAGAGAACAGAGACAATGCTACATTGGAATCAAGGCAAGGTGATGTGAAAACAGAAATCCAAGTTAGCCAGCTTATCATTGACCATGAACATATCATCAACCAACTCAGCCATGATCCCATGGATGGTGACAATCATGCCATCTCAGGTATGCCTCTTAATCAACAATCTTTGATACTTGACAGTGGTGCAACTGATCATGTTACTAATAATATTTCAAACTTTACATGTTACAACCAAATCGAACCTATTCATGTTAAACTGCCCAATAATATAACCATCACTGCACATCACTTAGGAACCATTAGGCTGTCCATTTCCCTTACACTCTATAACACTTTATACATACCTGGATCCAAATACAACTTAATTTCAATACATAAGCTTGCCACTTCACTTCAATGCAAGCTTGTGTTTAATAAGTCTTCTTGCATGATCTAGGATATGATTACCTTGAGGAGGATTGGTTATGCTGAAGCCTACAACAACCTCTACATTCTCACCAGACATGGAAATTACTTGAATAATGTCATGCACCATAATGTTCCTTTTAATAGAAAAAATGCATCTTCTTTTGACTTGTGACACTTTAGATTAGGACATTCATTTCATTATGTTTTAAATCATGTTCATAAAAATTTCCCTTATGTAAAGTTTGATGAAATCATTATATGTGACTTTTGTCGTCTTGCTAAGCAATCCGAGTTACCTTTTCCTCTTAGCACTACTCACACTGCACACCCTTTAGAATTAGTCCATATGGACATTTGGGGACCTTTTGGTACCCCAACTTTAAATGGTCAAAAATAATTTCTCACAATTGTTGATGATTTTACAAGATATACTTGGATTTTTCTAATGTTGTCAAAAGGTGAGACTAAAAGTCTTGTTCAGAATTTCATACAACTAGCTTTGACCCAACACAACCAAAAGATCAAAACTATTCGTACTGATAATGACCTAGAATTTAACATGCCCAACTTTTACTCTCAAAATGGGATTATCCATCAAACTTCTTGTGTGGAAACTCCAACAAAATTCCATCGTTGAAAGAAAGCATAGGCACATTTTGAACATTGCCAGATCCATCCTTTTTCAGGCCAATTTTCCAAAACCTTTTTAGGGGTGTGCCATTAATCATGTTGTTCATCTCATGAACAGACCACCTACCCCTGCCTTGGACATTAAGACTTCATATGAGTTTCTTTTTAGACAAAGCCCTGACCTCAATACTCTAAGAGTTTTTGGCAGCTTTTGTTATGCCTCCACTTTTATAAATCAAAGAAATAAACTAGATCCTAGAGCTAAAAAATGCATCTTTATTGGTTTTAAGCCTGACACAAAAGGATTATTCTTATGTGACTTAAAGAGTAGAGAAATTTCTATCTCTAAACATGTCATATTCTATGAACATGTCTTCCCTTATAACACACAATCATCTATACCTCAACCTTCCCTATAAACCACCGATGTATCAAACCAAACCTTCCCTAACACTGTTGACTACACCCTATCCACCCAATCTATTCCCACCCTGAACTCTAACCAACCACTACCAACCTCTCCTCTAGAACATCACACTAACCAATTACTGTCACATCCACCATCAGTATTCCCACAACCACCATTAGGAGATCTCAAAGATACATTCTCTGACTCACACTTACACCATAGTCTTTCCATTGTCACTCACATAGAACCTAAAACCTACAAGCAGGCCATCAAGTCCCCTTCTTGGATCAAGGCCATGAATGATGAAATCCAAGCCATAAACCATAACAACACTTAGACCCTTGCTCTTCTATCTCATGACAAAAGGGCAATTGGCTCCAAGTGGTTCTATAAATTAAAATTTAACTATGATGAAACTTACCACTATTAGACTTGTGGCCAAAGATTACACACAAACTGGAGGCCTAGATTACTATGATACTTTTGCACCAATGGTAAAACTTACTACTATTAGACTTCTTTTAGCACTTGGTGCAACACAAGGCTGGATTCTACAACAACTGGATGTGAATAATGCATTCCTCCATGGAGATTTAGATGAGGAAGTCTACATGACTCTCCCTCAAGGGGTTTCCACCACCACCCCAAATCTTATTTGCAAACTCAATAAAACCCTCTATGGTTTAAAACAAGCAAACAAGTAGTGGTTTGCTAAATTATCCATTGCCTTATCTTCCTTATACTACACTCAATCTCACCATGACCATTTCTTATTCACCAAGAAACATCTTTCTAGTTACACTGCCCTTCTCATTTATATGGATGATCTCATCCTAGTTGGTAACAACCCTGCAGAAATATCTCATGTCAAACAATACCTTAATAGTCAATTTAAAATCATGGACCTAGGAAATCTTAAATAATTTCTTGGTCTGGAAGTTTTAAGAACTAAACAAGACATCACTTTATGTCAAAGAAAGTATACTCTTGATCTTCTTTCAGACACTGGATTCCTAACCTCCAAGCATGTCCCTACTCCAATGGTGAAGACTACACCTCTTCATCAACAAGATATTACACATTTTCTAGACCTCGTTTTATATATGCAACCTTGTAGGCAAGCTACTTTACCTATTAGTTAAGCCAATTTATGGCAATTCCTATTGTCAATCATTACAAAGCCATGACTAGGGTATTTCGTTACATAAAGGTAGTCCTGGCCAAAGATTGTTTTATCCAAGCACATCCCTTATGCATATTAAAGGCTTTTGTGATTCTGACTGAGCAACTTGTCCAAATACTAGGAAATCTGTTTCAGGTTATTGCATGTTTTTGGGACATTCACTTGTATCTTGATAATCCAAGAAGTAGAATATCGTGTCTCATTCTTCATCAGAAGTAGAATATTGTGCCTTAGCAATTTCATCATGTGAGGTACAATGACTAACTTAAGTTTTACATGATTTTCTAGTTCATTTTAAGCAACCAACTATACTATATTGTGACAACAATTCAACCAGGTCTATTGATGCAAATGTTGTGTTTCATGAACGTACTAAACACATTGAAATAGACTTCCATGTGGCTCGTGTACATTTGTAGAATAAACTCTTTCATTTACTCCCCCATTAACACTCGTGAACAAGTGACTGGCATTTTAACAAAACCTTTGGAACGTTCTGTGTTTAGCCATTTGTTACCCAAGTTGAGAGTAATGAACATCTACTCTCCAGCTTGGGGGGTGAACTTAACCCTGAATTGCCCATACTAACTAATGCAGGCTGCACATATCGCATCAAGTTTTGATTGTGCCAAGCATGCATTAAAAATTAGTCTTGGTGCATCAATGGGCAAGCAGCCTTGAGCAAATGGCATTTTAGGAGAATGGTTCATTAAACAAAGTACTCGATATAGATACGTGATTATTTGTTTGTTTTGATATGTGTTTATTAGTAGTTAATTAATTTAGTTATGAGTTAGCTTGTTTCTCAAGTTAACCATTTGCTTTGTATTTAAAGCCATGAATTATACATTTCCACCATCAATGAAAATCAACATACAAATTTATCATCCTCCTAATATCTACACATTCACAAATTCTTTTAAAGGATAATATTTAAAATGGGTAATGTGTTCTGCCAAATGCAAAAACAAGGCTATAAATAAACTTTTAGTCGTTCCACGTAGATAAAGCATGGCTCAAGAATGTTAGAGATCAAGCAACGACTTTATGCACTTATCATATAAATAAGAAGTTAAGGTTGAAGTAATATCTCTGAAGACTAGTAAATTATTTAAGAACTATATATACCAATAAGCATCAAATAATTTAAGCAATTTTAAGTGTTGAAGTTTTTAGAAACTTAGAAGCTATTCAACAAAGAGAATGAGTGCACAATGCACATTAGTTGCATAGTCCGAAACAACTTAGTAGTGTAGAAAACACTATCTTCATGAAATTTATTGTATATCCTTCATTATTGTATATTAAACGTATAGATGGAAGATTTTTATTTGCTCGTAAATAGGTGACAATCAGGTGGATTTGAATGAATATGGATTTGGATCATAATGGATGGATAGAAAGTCATCCACCAATCTATATAAATCCATAAAATCATATTTTTAAACTATACAATCAATTCATATCTATGGAATTCAATCCATCCATATATCCATTTTAATAGATTGGATAGATGTATATCCAATCCATTTTTTAAATTGAACTAAAGCATTTTTTGAAGGAAAAAAAATCATTTTAAAAATTATTATTTAATAAAGCATTTTTAAAAATAAATTTAAAATATATTTTTAAAATACTTTTTAAAAAATCCCAGTATTTAAATTTACATGTGAAAGCTCAGAAAGACATAGTGTAGGTGAGATGAGAAATACTGTATTATGCAATCATGCATTTTTTTTTTGTGCTCAATCATGACATAATGTTATATCAATCCTTATTGAATCTTTTTGAAAGAATGTTTTGATAAAAAAGATAATATTGTTGAATGGATCATTTTGTTAGGAAAAGAGTAGTTTATATCACTAGTATCAAAACCGGTAAACAAGTGAATTGAGCTTAATAATGATACAATAGAACATTTATTCCGATCATGCAATTATATTGGTAAAAATCGGTCACATTAGTTAGTTTTCAATTCAATTGTACTTGTTGTACCGACTAGTTTCATTTAAAATTATTTTTTAATAAAAATGATTTATTTTTACAAAAAAATTGTACGGATGATCAAACACACAACTACTACATTTTTATATATCTAAAACATGGTCTACAATATATATTTTTAACAAGTGGTATAAATAAAAATAATTATTGTTTTCTTTATTGATTTTTCAATATTAATATTAGAATAAAATATATGTATATCTAACTTCACCAGTATGCGGTTTAATAGTGAACCACTTGTTGAACCACCATACCATTATACCACTACTCTGACTTGGTACGGTATTAATAACATTTTTTTATATTTTGTACGTTGGGTTGCATAACAAAATTGGGTTTGTATGTTGCTTTATGAGAAAAAAATATTTTTTGTTTTTTTGGATGAATGAATATGATTGGATATCCATCCAAATGGATATACCCATGGATATTCATTAGATATAATGGATGGATTTGAATTCATCCATTATCAACATTATACATTGGATTATATCCATTTAAATCCATTAGTTCTAATGGATGAATTTGAATGAATTTAACTTGGATGAATTTGGATGGATTGTTGATTTTGTGGATAATTTTGCTACCTTTACTTGTAAACTTGCAGCAGCTACACCAACTCTCCCACTAGCTTATGTGAAGCTCGTAGATGTTAATAATGGCTAGTTTGAGAGTTGAACTTTGGAAGAAAAAGAAGAGAAATGGAAAGAGAAGACTTGAGAGCTATAAAATATAATTGTGAGATGATTTACAAGTCTTCCATTTCTATTCCTTCCCGTGCAAAATCTAACTCTCAAGTAGGCTAATGTAATGAGTACTCGCATATAACCCGGAAAAGCTAATATAAAGAATACTAGAACAACAAGTCTACATATATTTGGATAACAAAGAAACTTCAAGAACAAGTCTGAAAGATCTGATTAGTATATAAAAGTACTAATCTATTACCTATATAATAAAAAAAACTCTCTCATGACATGTGTCAACCTCTCATCAAAATTAAAAGTCCCTCATGACATGTGTCAATCTCTCAAGAACTCCCTCATGGCATGTGCCAATCTCTCAAACCCTTATGATCTGTGATTTATTTAAAAATAAAAGGAATATGATTACATATACAATATTAAAATATAATGTTACTATAGCAATATTAAAATAATAATATGAATCATAACATATTGTTTGTAGCTATTTTAGAGTTAAATAATATTTATTTTTATACTAATCTTATTTTAGAATCAAATAATAATGAAATTATAAATTTATTGATGATTTTTTTTGATTAATATGATACTACTAACTATATCATGTTATGTATGTGTAAAAAACAATGTTGAGAAAGTCGAGCAAGATGTTAAACCAGTAGATGACCCATATTAAGTTTATCCAATTTAAACAGTTAAACCATATGGTTTGACCGTATAATTTTATATATAATTAATAATTTTTAACAATATGAGTGCACTGGTAACATATATGGTTTTAACCATGCGAATGCACGAGCAACATACATATTCTTAATCATAAATGTACATGCAATATGTGTTCTTAATCATGCGGCAAAAAATATCGTCTCATGCAAATGTACGGGTAACTTGCTAGTTAACGAGTCTATAGATAAGTATGTTGTAATTGAGAAGATCTAGTCAATATCTTATGATGATGTGGAAGAAGAATAAAAATTCAACATTTATCTTGTGGCTCATTATTGCTCAGATAAATAAGGTAATAAATTTTGACTCAATAATCTTTAAATTCTTAAGATGAGTTATTACATTATTCATCTACTTTATGAGTAGATAAACCTTAGAGAATATTTGCAAAATTGGTCAAAAACCTTGTCATCAACTCATCATTAACAAGTATTCAAGAAGAATAATGTTCTCGTACAAAAGTCTTGTCATTTATTTTGATTGGTTAACAAAATATTAATCAATATGATATTTGAATATATCTATGTACCGAAAAAAGTAGTATTAAAAAGGTTTCCATTTAAATGTTAGACCTAACATGGAAGATTAATTTCTAACAGAGAGAATATATTCAAGGAAAAAAAGTCATCGATCCTTTTATAATTAGAGAAAAAATATATTTATTAATATTATATGAACTTTATATATTGTTACTGTATTATTTATTATTGATATTTAATTATTATTGACTTTTCAAAAAACTAATTCAAATAAAGGATAAATAATGTAGTGATTATGTATAAATTTTTATATTAATAATGAGTAAATATTATACTATTATAATTATCTATTGAACTTCTTTTGTCATGTCTTTACTCATTATTATATTTTAATAAAGTTTATTTCCAATTCAAGAAAAATAGATTTGATCTTTAGAATGCACTTTTAGAAAGATATGCTTTCAAAGAGGAAAATCCTGATATTTTTTAATAAAAGAAATACATGATTAAGTTCAAATCCATTTGAGAAAATTTTCATATTTTTCATATTAAGGGGTTGTGTGGCATAGATTATTCTCTTATGCAGCAGATGCATATTTAATCGGCTATTTTCAAAAAAATGCAAAATTTTAACGGGGTTGGAGGCTCTTTCTATATATTTAATATAGCAATAAACCATAGATAAGATAAAGATTTAATTGGATCAAATTTAGCCTTTTTAATTTGTTAAAAACCAAGTGAGGAAAAACAATTATGTGCATTTCATTAGTTCTCACTTTTTTCATATGTAATGTAATTCCCATTTTATTAGAAAATTAAAGGAATAAAAAGGGCATTATGCAAATGACATAAATCATAGATCTTCACTTATCCTATCAGGAATTTACATAGCAATTATTTAAGTACTGAATTTTTTGGTTACCAAAAGCTACATAATTTGTATTTATTTAGGATAACATAGAAACAAACAAATTAATATTCATTACTTGGGTACTATAAATTGCATGCAATTAAACTGAATAAGGAAAAAATAATGCAAGTTTGCGGTTAAAAATACAAGAGATTTTCACACATGTTGAACAACACTAGCAAATTAACACTACATAATAGAAATCATTAATAAATGCTTTACTTTTTCCTACATAGAAGAGAGAGTACTGGTGAGTGAGAAAAACATGGGCAAGAAAAACGAGAAGGTAAGAAAGATTCTGATGAATGCTTGGATTTCAAGGCTTTGAAAAACTCTTTCTTATGTTTGATTTGTTTTTTTCCCTAAGACATTCAAAAGGGTATGTGAGAAAATCTGGGAACACCTTAAGTTTAGATATCAACATTCTCTATATGCATTAAGATTTTCCTAAGCTATAGACAAAGTTAATTTACTGTCATTAATTG
Organism: Lupinus angustifolius; assembly: GCF_001865875.1. Classification (NCBI taxonomy): domain Eukaryota; kingdom Viridiplantae; phylum Streptophyta; class Magnoliopsida; order Fabales; family Fabaceae; genus Lupinus; species Lupinus angustifolius. The sequence goes on along the minus strand of NC_032027.1, from coordinate 16,362,496 downwards.
CACCAAGTTAATTAGTAGGCGCATTTTTCTCTATAATATGAGATTTTCTTTCCAGATATCACGGTATATTGTTTTTGAATGCATATTTTTTGTTACCCCTTTTAGATTATATATGTGATCCTTCATATATATCATTTTTTTATATCACCTGTCTGAATTTTCTCAAATGTAATCAATGCATAATATTGTATTTAACTATATATATTTGTATTGGATGGCATTTGGATACTCATTCCAAAATTCTATGGTTAGACAACATGTGCAGCAACACAGGACATAGTGCATGTGGTTTTGAGAATGGTTCTAGCATTTGGAGTTCTGGTTTGAAAAAACAGCTTAATAAAAGGCCTAGAGTCCCAAAAAGAGGTCCTGGAGTGGCTGAACTTGAGAAAATCCTAAGAGAACAAGAAAGCATAGGTATATCAGATAGGAGAAATAATATTGAAGGTTTCATTCCTCATCATCATTCCAATAATATACCTAGTCATGTTCCATCAGCACCAAAATTTGATCACTTAGGTCCTACTACACCACCATCTATGACATCTTTTTATGGTAACTTTGGTGCACATAGCACACTATTGTCAAGAAATAGTGGATCTGGTTTGGTTTTGCCTGAGCAGGAACTATTTCCTATGAATCTTACTTCATCGAAATCCAAATCCATATCCAATCTTAATGAACGGTTCGACGTAAACCAATCTGATTCATCTAACTCCCCATCTAGGAATTTGCCTTTCCCTGCAATGATTCAAGAGAAAACTAATCAGTATTCTCTTCCTTATGTAATGCTTCATATTCTCTCTGAGATTTTGTCCATGGAATTTGTGTGTTTATATATGTATGTGAAATTCTTATTATATGTATAACCTATACTTTCAGATGAAACAATTTTTGGGGCAAGGTAACCCAACTTCTTCAGGATCTTTACCAATTGGAATGCATAATCATGTAGAGCCCCCTTCAAGCCAAAGTTCTCATCACAATTCAACATCTATGCTCCATGAGCAACATAAGGTAACTCTTTTTATTTTCTATTAAGGTATATATCAGCTACATTTGTTATAAGATATACTACTATAATGTATACTTGAATCTTTTGCTTCAGATTTTGACAATGGTTAAGTAAGTGTTTGTTGTGTAGCAGATTTTGATAATAACTTCTTATTAAGTACTTATGGAAAGTGTATTTGATGTAAAATGGCATACACATTTTACTTGGTAATTGATGATATTAAGGCCTATATATAGTAGTATAATTAATTGATTTCTTCAGTTTAGATTCTTGTTTCACTGTTTGAAGAATTTGTAGATGGTTAGCATGAAGCCATTGCACCCTTCATCAATGGAAAACTCGCCGATTCCGCCATCAAATTTTCAAGGTTCTCCAATGTTTTGTCACTTCAATAGACCACACCTATCAACAACAAATGAAAGCCATGGTGCAAATTTCTTGCCATTTACTACTTCAGAAGTTTCTCCACCTTCTATGCATTTGCTTCAAGGTGAACATTCCAAAGGCAATGTGGTCCCTTACCAAGTTACTCAAGTAAGTTGCAAGCAATTTTTGAAAATCCAATATTCTATAGTCTTTGCCTTACTAATGGTTTTAAAATGCCGTTGTAGTGTCTTTAATATCGATTACAAAGAATTGCGAAAAAACCGTAATTGTGGTTGTCATGCAGTTGCAGTCTGTTGCGGGGACTCTCAAAACTATAATATACTGCAATTTAGCTACTCTTACTAGATATGCTTATCTAGCTTAATTTATTTTTCTTGGTTTTAATTTTTGTAGGATAGAATGGAACACTCATTCCAAAATTCAGAATCAAGATCAGATCATAGACCTTTCTTCAACTTCTTAGATGTGAAGGATGAAAGGGTGAAAGGGGTACTTGGCCCTAATCATGGAGGGCATGAAGCAAGTGGTGGCATTGATCTTAGCTTGAAACTATGAGTTTAATTTGCATTTCTTAAAGACTAGCTCTGAATCTCTTAAGATGCATTAGTTTTTAAGATTGAAATCCAACAAATGGCATCAAGTGAAGAAAAAGAATGCACATTTTGCTAGTGTTAGTTGAAGTAACTTTGGATAGATAGACTGCATTTGCATTATTTCTTAAAGCTTAGTCCTGAATATTTGATGTAGATGCATTAGTAGTATTTCAGCAAGTGAAGAAAAATGGAACATTTTACTAGTGTTGGTTGAAGACTTGAAGCTGAAGTAACTTGAGAGTTGAGATATGTAGTTTTGATTTTCCTTTAATTGGGACCTTTAATTTGTTCAAATGTAATTCTAGTTCTAATTTTAATGAATTTGATTTATGTTGTTGTTATCTTTGGTTGTTAATTGAAAATTATGGAACGGTATGAACATATACTAAGTTAAAATTACAAAACAATAACGCTTAAAATTGTTATTGAACTACACTTTTGGACGCTGTATATGTAAACTTAGTAAAATGTAGGGTTAGATTCAACATAACTCCAAAAGTGTTATAGAAAGTATACATTTAACAACATTAGCTCAAATATTATGGGAAGATGAGTCTTGTGGAAAGATGAGTACCATAGGAATGTGAGTCCTATAGAAATGTGAGTGTGGTGGGAATGCGAGTCTTATGAGTTTTATGAGTGTGGTGTGAGTGTCATAGGCAGGTGAGTCTTTTGAGTTGTAGGATAGTCTTATGAGTTTTATCATATAGGGAATGAAGTTTTGTTTTTAAACATGTGAGAATCAAAGATTCGACAATACTCATTAAAACAAGCTTTCTAAAAACAACATCACTTAATTCAGTGAACGATATTGAATCTTTGTTAAATGTGTGAGAAACAACATTTCTTGCATTATCGAATGTTGTTAAATCCTTGAGTCATACAATCAACTTTTAATTGCATATTTGTCTATTAGGTTTAATAGCACACCAACCATATTGAATGTACATTATAAAATAAGAATTCTAGCATAATGATAGGTTTAAAAATGAAACATTGTGACATACTGACATGTACAAAATATACAATCCAGCCATAAAAAAGACATTATTTTGGTTATTTATATTATTATTTTAATTTGGTAAATTATTGATTTTGCTACATTGTTATTTTAATTTAGTACAGTGTAGATCATTATTTTTTGGTACATTGTTATTTTAATAATAGCACTTATATCCCTTGAATTTTATTAAAATTATACAAATTATCCCTCCTTTTTTGTACCTACATAAATTATTCTTAATCTATATACATACATTACACTGACTATACATGTAAGAGAGATAATTATGCTAACTACCCATGTAGGAGAGGTAAATATCATCTTTCAAAGAAAAAGGATGATAATTAGTATAATTAAGTTAAATAAATATGATATATTGTGGCGAAAAATAGAAGTAGTATAAGAGTCAATGTCTCTTTATTATTTTTGTTCCTTACAAAATAATATAAGATGTTTTAAACATCTCTTTAGAACTATTGATGCATTTTGTAGTGAACCAAAAATAATGAAGAAACATTTAATTTTATACTATTTGGATTTCTCTTGACAATATATCATATTTTGTTTAACTTAATTATATTCATCGTTATTTTTTTTTAAACTACACTCATCTTATCTGTATAGGTAATTAGTGTAACATATGTATATAAATTAAGGGTGGTTCGTGTAGGTACAAAAATGATAGATGATTTGTATAATTTTACTAAAACTTCAAGAATATTAATGTAATTTACTATTATTTTAATTAATCATTTTATAATGTTTTTATTTTTTAGTGCTTTTGGTGAAATGTTACTAACTTTCCAAAGATGTGATTTTTGTTTTTGGTTTTTTTGGTACAACGGAAATTACAAGAGAAAAAAACAACAACTAGGAAAGCAAAGTAAGACCCAAGTCAATAAAGGATTGGCAAGCTGGTGGAACTGAAGTCCCTATCTTAAACTCCTCATGAGAATAATAACCTAACTTGGCCATGAAATCTGTCACCATATTAGCTTCTCTAACAACAAATTTAGCCTCTACGACCTAGTCAAGCGCCAACCAAGACCGAATATTGTTGGCTACATATATAATGTGTGAAATTGATCTAATTGGAAGGTCCTCATAGATAATATCAATTGCTTCCATGCAATCACTTTCCATAATAATATTCCTGAAATCCAGGTTCCAAGCTAGAGACAACCCATGTTCCATAGTTAAAAGTTTTGCAAAAATAGTTGAACCCTGATTGAAATTAGCTGAAAATCCTGACAACTAGTGGCCTTTGCTATTAGGGAGGACGCCGTTCCCTCCCATAATACAAGAACTTCTGATGCAGCTACAATATACATTCAATTTGATCTAGCCAATCTCCATGTAACTCCAACAAGTCATGAGAAGCTTTTCCTCCAACGTCGCAAAGCACTCCAAATCGTGCCACTCTCAAAATCATGGTGCGTATTATGGGCCACAAAGTTAACATCCTATAGAGTGTTCCCTAGAATAGAATTGTTTCTCCATCTCCACACGCACCAAATACCAACCAAAAAAAGGAGGCCATGTCTATGATTATAATTCTCCATAAGCTAACTCTAGAAGGATTGAAACACCCAGAAACGAGGCATGTAAATCCTAAGTGAGTCCATAAAGCATAAGAATTCTGACAATTCTTAAAGATATGCATAAGATCTTTAACACTCGAGTGACACTTAGAACAAAGAGGGTTTGTCGCTAAATGTCTTTTGAAACGTAAATCATTAGACGATAGAGCCTCATGAAGAGTCAATCAACACATAAATTTAACCTTTTCAAGACTCCTCAGACACCAAACTATCCTCCAAATATTAACGTCGGCTGAATGGCAAACCTAGCCATGTAAGAGTCCTAACATTAATTATTATCATCTAGCAAGGATAACACACAGGTAATTTAAACATAGATTAGGCAACAATATATTTGAACATAGATTAGACTAAGTGTGTTTTTCCCAAGGGCGTATTCTAAACTTTTTGGATTGGTATCTTGTAAGGACCAAAGTCCAAACCCTCAAGAGGGTGGTGGTTAGATTAAATTATAAATTAAAAAAAAAAAGAATTAAATTTGAATTGATTGAAACTTTATAAATTACACTTCAATTATTTCAAACTTTTATTTTGCATATTTAAATCGATTCTATTTTAAGGCAATTTTCTCACTTCATTTGGTAAGGATGTTTTCGGTAATGACTACCAAATTGTTCCGATTAAGTTTGGATGAGGTTTGAGGATTGTAAATTGTGATGAAGGAGTTAAGATTTTGAAGAGGATATTTTGGGGAAACGACTTTATAATGGGTAATTTTGAGGAGGGTATTTCGGGGAAACGACTTTATAATGGGTAACTTTGATTTGGTTCTAAAACTTGTGATGTATTTTTTTAATATTATTCCATATTTCTTCATATTTTAGAAATATAATTTATAGTATATTTAATTTTTTAATTATACTAGTCATATTTTATACATCATATTTGTCAAATTCTTTTCGATTTAATTTTTAATCTATTTAAATAAGATTATTTTAATCAAATTATGATCATGAGTAAACTTAGTTTATGATTTATAATAATAGAGCATTATAGTATTATGATATTTGATCCAACCGCTAACCTAGTAACTAGTGGAATAAAAACTTGATTATACATATCTTAAATAATCCTACACTTTATGGATATGTTTGTTAACCGGTATAAATTTATAATCCCGAGAATTACATTCTAAAGAATATTATTACTAGGAATGTCAATCCCAAGTATATTAAAATATAGGTTTGCTTAATAATGGAAAACATGAGTCGTGAGAAAGTTTTAAACATTAGAATGAAACATTATCAAGCTCTTGCATGAAAACAAAAAGCATTATTACCGGTGAGCATGATCTGACACGACCTACTCACATAGTATGGTCCGATTGTGATCGGATCTGAATATAATTAGATATTATTGCGTTTAGGGTTAGGTTCAAAAATTTGACCCAGACAATTTAGGGTTGGTATGGGACAAACGTGACCCGACTCGATCTAGTCGATCGATCTAATAGTCATTCATTCATCATGTTTGTATGTATTTCTATTTAAATGTGTACAAAGTAATGACACATTTTTTATTGAAAAATCATTGATTCAATAATTTTTCATCATATATACATAATTAATAATATAAATACATATATCATTTTATATGTCAAATTACATATTCATAGTAATAAATAATATTGAGAATATGTTATCTAAAATAAAAATGCATTTTTTTAATCAGATCTAGGTTGAGTTCGAATTTAAACACTGACCCAATTGCAATTGGTATTTAGGGTCGGAATAACTTTAAATTTAGGATCGGAGATCAAAAAATGACCCTGTCAACATTTAGAATTGAATAAGGGTATGCTGAATTTATCATGTTGGAATAGAACCCAAAAGCCAAATTAGAAGAGAGTAGTTACAGAAGTGAATGAATGAATGGGTTCACAAAGAGTACAAACTTTGCTTAATCACTTTCGATCCTCGTCACCCACCACAAACCCAAATCCCAACAACAACAACAACAACTCATTCAGTTCAAAACCCAACAAGAGAGCCGCAGTTCTTATCTGTCTTTTCGAAGATCCTGATGATGGGAATCTCCATGTTTTTCTCACCCTGCGTTCTTCTTCTCTCTCCACCCACTCCGGTAATTCTCTTCTTCTGCTCATCAAACTTGTAAAACTCTGTTCTTTATCATCATAACTCTAATGGGTTTGTTTGATTTCAGGTGAGGTAGCTTTACCTGGTGGCAAGAGAGACGAAAGTGATGCTGATGATGTTGAAACCGCGTTGAGAGAGGCTAAGGAGGAGATTGGTTTGGACCCTTCTCTTGTTTCTGTTATTACTCTTCTTGAACCCTTCCATACTAGGGTAATAGTAATACATAACTATATCTTCTTTAAGCTTTGTTTTCTGAGTTTTATTTCAATTTGTTTATGTTAACTTGGAAATTTCATATGTTTGGCATTGAATTGATAAGTAATTAGAAAATAGTAAAGCACTGCAATTTTGCATTCTAGTGTAAACATTTTACACTGAAATCTTTTGATGTTGACTCAATTACATTTGAAGCCCTTCTTTCAAAAGCTGCACTCATACTCCCTTGACGCAAGTTACTGTAATTTCAATCCAATCCTTTAACGTCTATTCGCAAGTTGGATTTTCGAGGGAAAACGAAAACTTCATAACTATAAAATACACTTGTGAAATGACTTTGACAGACTCTTAGGGAATGATAGCTAACTATAAGCATAAGTTAAGCTTCATAAACGGTTGGTATAGGTTATGAAATAAAGGGGTATTATGTGTAATTAAGTTAAATCTTAGGGGGTGGACTGAATGAAATTTCCTTTGTTTACTTTGGTGATGATTCACTAATGTGCCAACTGGAAAACTTTATGTAATTCTTTTGACCTGAATAGGGTGCAATTACAAAATGACTGCACCTTATTTGATACAATGCAAACCATTTTTTAGATGTCATTTGTGACTAGACACAATCAATTTCCAATGTTTTTTCGTTACAAAGTGGTTTCTAAGTGCAGTATGGCATCACAGTAATACCTGTGGTTGGAATACTATCCAACAAGGATGCATTTTCACCAGTTTTAAATCCAGCTGAAGTTGAAGCAATATTTGATGTTCCATTGGAGATGTTCCTCAAGGTATTATGATTCATGTTAATAAATTTTTGTAGCTGGACAAAATATGTCTGTATTCTTTGACATGATCAAATTCAAATGAACTTATTTTTGACATGATGGTTTGAATTCAGAATGAGAATAGGAGAGCTGAGGAAAGAGATTGGACAGGAGAGAAGTATCTTATACATTATTTTAACTATGAGGTTGAGAATAAGCAGTATGTGATATGGGCTATAACTGCTGCAATCTTAATTAGAGCCGCCACCGTCGTACTTCAGCGGCCGCCAGCATTTCTAGAGCGGAGACCTAAAACATGGGGCGGAATTACTGAAAGTGATATGATTATGCTACAGAATACTTCAAGATAGTGATTTTATGGAATTGTAGTTAGAGCTGAAAGTGATTTTTTTTAAAGTTAAAGCTGAAAATGGAATTGTTGTTGTTGGTAATAATATGAGAGAAAGGCAGGGGGCAGAAATTGACAAAATGAAGTTCCATACCTGGTCTCTAACACTACCTATTTTTTGGATACAAATTTGTGATATTTACTCTATATTCTCATCATTTTTGGGTTAAGAAAATGGCAAACGTGTTACACAAGTAACTTGGCAAGATGATCAGATAACAAGGTCACAAGTACAACCTTGACTTGGCTTATAATTGATTGCTGAATGCTGATTACCACAAGTGATACATGTAACTACCAAGCCACCTAAGTGGCCAAACCAAAGCCCAAAGGTTTGAGCCTTAAAGGTATGTGTATCATTTATAGGATTCCTCCTACACAATTATATAGGACAGCTCACTGCACGAAGTTCCCCACCTGATGGGATCTCACAGGGTCGATATACACACCTTTACCCTCACTAGCGGAGAAGTTGTTTTCAGAACTTTGTCACTAAACAATAACCTTATTGTCGTGCAGAGGCTCAACCTCTGTACACAATTATAGAGATTTAATTTTTAAATTGACTTATATTATGAATAACATACAACTTATCAAGACACACACATAAAACATGCTCTATAATCTAAACCAGGCTCTTGATCAAGAAGCTTTATCAATTTATTGTTATCCCTTACCAGAATCTAAAATTTATTATTTGCAAGCTGCTTTTGGCTGCTGGTAAAAACCTGCATATCTTCTCTGAAAGCAGGCAAAGAAGCCTCTGCCAAAGTCACCAAAACCTTGAAACCGTCCTTCTTCCCTTCGGTCGCTGTTGAATAAGGCAAGAAGAAGCAAGGCTCAACACTTCCAAGTAGGTTCCTTCCAAGTGGCAAAACAGTAACTGGACCTCCCCATCCAAAATCCACAGTTGAATGCCCCAAGTGTCTCCAATCTGTGAACCCACTTACACCTTTTCCTGCTGTTATTCGATCTGCAAAATGCAGCTCCTGGTAATTGATGAATGAGGAAACATACTCATCTGTAACATTTCTTTTACTCTTCTTGATTAGCTCTGCAGTTTTCCAAATTGGTTCCTCTATCAAATCTTTAGCACTCAGTTGCACATACATTGGAACGCAACCATTGCCCCAATAGCCAGTAGATAGGGGTGGTTTTACTAGTCTCCTTATGTTAACCGAGTATGCAAACTTAACCTTCTCATGAGCCTTGACTCCAAAGGCCTTGACCCTGTTTTAGCATTTACCAATAATCCAATAATGTTGTCAAATATAAGTCATTCAGAACAATGCTCATATCAAATCATCATGAAAATTTATAATACTAAGTTGATGCATAATTCTCCACAGAAATTGGTAATGCTAAAGAACATGGAAAGCTCATGAGTATGCAGGTGCGTGCATAAACACTAGATTTATGCACTGATGTGTGAGCCCTCATGTGATCATGAAAGCATTTCTACAAAACAGCCAATCATTTTAACACTAGCCCGTAGCCACATTTGAATATATAAATTATTACTATTTTGGAGGGAAAAGAAGGAAAATTAAAGATTTTGGAGTCATCTCACCAGTTTATTTCATGGCTCACAAACCTTCCATTTCCATTCATTCATCTCCAAAACTCAACTCGTAAACAGACTCTAAGAAACAACTTAACCGTTGCGCCAAACTCACTTCTCACAGCATAAATAACAAAATTTACATGTCTTAGTTCCAATTGAGTAAGGATAATTACTTACTTGGATCTCCAAATGTAAGCACCAAGAAACTCAAAAGTGGTGAAGTTCAACCCACATTGGTCAAACAAAGACTTCTTAAACCTCTCCAAGCACTCATCCTTCACATGAAAGCACTCTCTCACAACATTACCAATATCCTGCTCATACGCCAAGAACCCTTTATCCAGATACAAAAACTCCCTTATCAGTGGCGAATCCACTCGAACCGGTTCTCTCGGACCCAAAAACTTGTCCCGGTTCCAAACCGGCTCAACCGTTATCCGGGTGGAGCCACGAGCTAGCTCAGCCACCGCATTAAAAAACAAACTCCCTCCCAACCCATCACACAAGGAGTGGTGCATGGCAGCACCAAGAGCAAAACCACCACACTTGAACACCGTGAGTTGAAGCATGCAAGGATGCTCCATCCCCTCTTCGGGTCCAGGATCAGGCACCAACTGTTCAACGAAACTAAAATCCGTGTCATCGAGATAATTCAGTGAAGGTAGGGTGCACTCAACGGTGGCGCGAATGAAGGGGACTCCTTTACCGGCGGTGCAGTGGAGTTCGAGGCGGTGGGGTTGGTGGTGACTGCGGCGGAGGGTAGCGGTGAGAGGGTAGTAGTGGTTGAGAGAATGGGAGAGGGAGGAAGAGATGAGAGGAAAAGGGTCATGGTGGGAGGTGGAGTACACGCGCAGGTAACGGAAGGTGAGGTGGAGATTGGTGTCGGTGTCAAGGTGAGAAAGAGAGAGAGTATGGTCGTTAAGGAAAGGAGGGTGAGAAGGTAATATTACAATTCGTTCTGAAATATTCACCTTTGCCATGATTTTGGTTATTGTTGTGCTTCTGTTTCTGGTTGAGTGGGTTTTTATTATGACAAGGGAAGACGTGGTTCATGCTGCATCTCATCATCTCACCAAACCCATAAGCTGTTGCTTCAAATAGTAGCTAATTGGAATATTTATTTGTTGGACACCCACACAAAATTAATCATCTATCTTGGTACTAAAAGAACTTAAATTATTATGTGTCATGATATTGCGTAATGCGACCCATATGGAGTATAATATGGTTGCATTATGATTTGATTCAACCATATCATTGTGATTTTGCATCACACTACAATTGTGATGATGTAGTTTTGTTTATCATCACAACTGCAATATCGTGGCCACATTATTTGACATGGTCCTCGATTTGAATAATTGGTTTAACCCTTTTTTATAGGGTTGGAAACGAGCCGAACCGAGTCGAACCAGACCTCAGCTCGATTCAGCTCGAAACTCGACTCGAGTTCGATACGAGTTATTATTTTAGCTCGAATTCGGCTCGGTTAAAATTCGCGAACTGTTCAGTTCAGTTTGAATGGTTCATTTGGATAACTCAAATAATTAATTAAATTTTGAAAAAAAATACTACAAAAATTATATATATATAAATATAATATTGTTTATATATATAATAACAATAAATATAAAAATAATGTACTAATCATAATAAACTTAAAAAAATAATTTATATATATATATATATAAATATCGAACCAACTCATGAACCAAACCAGTCGAACTTTAACCAACTCAAGTTCGGATCGTTTATTTAACGAGCTCAATTTCCAGTTCAAGTTCAGCTCATTTGGTTCATGAGTCAAGTTTATTGAGCTAAATAACGAATCGAATTTCGAACGAATACCGAGTTGATTCGGTTTATTGTCAGCCCTACTTTTTTATATATAGTGTGGTTGATGCAACGGTAAAGTTGTTGCTTAAGAATAAGAATCTTCTTTTAAAAAATGATTATATCTCTATATATCTAGTCAATTAACTTTTTCCAAGTAATATAAAAATGTTATTATGTGTTTTAAATTAAGTGTCATTTTTCATTTTTCATTGGACTATATGAAATAGGGAAAAGAATGGAGACAAGTGATATATGTTCATTGCTAAGTAATTATGAAATCACATGTTTAAATTTTAAAAATAACATTTGTACTTATTAGGGTAAGGATACATATATATATATATATATATACCCTTTCAATACTCTACTAAGTAGAAGTATAGTGTATGAGAAAAAGATATATACATTGACGGTGTAAAGATTTTTTACATTGTCACTACATCATCCACCATTGATTTTTAGTGATCGTTGACTTTTAAATAAAAGTATTGCAATTGAATGGTGAATGATGTACTGACTGTGTATAAATCTTTATACTGTCAGTGCACACATTTTATGAGTGAATAGGTTGATATTGTTAGTTTGGTGGGTGTGTACCTAAACATATTTTTAGTTTGGTTCCTATATGTGAAAAGCAATTTTTGTTTTAATTTAGTGACTGCTCATGCAAATTTATATATAAAACACTGGTGATTGGGTTTGCAAAGCTGATTAAAAGATTTAGAAATTTATTAGGATTAAGCTCACTACGAATAGGTTAATATCTTATTGATGATTAATTCGAAGCAATCCTATGATTTTTTTAACGTAACAAATTGCTAAAAAAAAGTACTATTGCCATTAGTGTACATCATGTTCATATATAACTTCTCATTATTGCGAGATTATATATACGAATTTAATAAATTAATTTTAAAACTTAAGATTTGGCAAATGTGTTGAGTTCACCTTATACTCCTATTTAATAAATTGTTCATTTCTGCCTTAGCTTATCCCAACAACCCCTCCATTTATACACAAATTGAAAGAGGCCTGAATTGTATCTAGCAACGATATAAAATGTATTAGAAACACCAATATAAAACCATATATCAACTAAATAAGATATTGTTTTGTACACAAGAGACTTGCAGAAAATGGATGACTCAAATATTATCAGCAACATACACTGTTAACATATATTTCGATTAACAACAAAGTACATATACTTCATCATTTGTAACTGTACTATATATTATTCTGACTCATGATAAAGAAATGAGTTTATGGGATCATTAGGGTCAATATCAGCTATTAGTGGGAGATCAACTTGCATAGATTCTAGAATCAAGGCTTCTTCTCTCAGCTTTGCAATTACTTCCTCAAAAACAACTTCATTGCCACTTTGAGTTAGGTGCAAACCATCACTGCATTTCAGCACCAAAATCATCATAGGTTAATATCATCAAAACTAAATGTATAATCATAATATCACACTCTTCAATTTACAATGTTAATGTTATAGCCACAATAGCAGGAAAGACAATTGCAGATAAAGAAATGATAGAATTAGATTATAGATAATCATTAGGGTCATCCAAACTCTACAATGAAGGCTCAAGAAAATGAAACTTGTTGCATACCATTATATGGTAACTAAATTTTCACTTTCCTTGCATTTTTAACAAAACCAGACCAATCAAAGAAATGACATTCTTCTTTGCAAACTCTAGACAATTGGTCATTTTAGCACTAATGCAATCATACACATATCAGCCACGTGTAGACATATGACTTTGAAAAACGAATTCAGCTATGAAAAAACCTCATAAGATTTTGTGTTCTACATCAATGATGATTCAATCTACATTCAGTTAAATTACAAGCCAAGGCCATTAGCATTTTTAATGTAAATGATACTATTTTTAATTAAGTACCATATTACCACTACATTTAAGATTTGAGACAGCAGATCTGTGTTCGTAGGTGAAGATAAACACATAAGGTAAAATTTAACTTTCAGAGACCTTAAATAATGTTTTCTCCAGCCAGGGAATTGTTGCATTTTTGTCCAGAGATCAATCACAGGAATTCTACATTCTGCAGCCACAGCAATGCATGCCCTAGCATACTCACCAGCTGCTTCATTTGTCCTCTCAGGAAGACCATGTGGATTTTCTACATATGGATATCTGCAATACAATTTCAGAAACTCCTGAGTTTAACCTCTAATAAAATAAGTGACAATATAGAAAATAAAGTGCCCATAAAACCATACCTAAGACGTGCATCTTCATCAATTGGAGGAGGAGTTATAAGGAGAATGAGAGTTGTGGACCATCGCTTCTGATTCACAAAGAAAAATCTTTTGAGATATACATAAGAAGCTTAAGAAAGGAAATAGACATATATTGATTTTTGAAAAAGAAATCCAATCAACAGAAATTAAAATTACAAGTAAGAACACCTCCACTTCAAGCATATATGTAACATCTTAATTAACATACTGAGTTCTCATGTTTTCAATATTGGAAGGTTGAATCTGATTTCAGAAAACTATATATGATATGATGTGTAGATATAGTAAGGGCAGATTTTTCTTATGGTGCTCAAATGGAATCTAGCTCTAGCATTTTATGATGTTTCATTACAACTACAAAAATAAATGCTTTGAAGTTTTATGATGTTTTGGGATTCTCCATAACAATACTAATTGCATATACTTTTCTGTATCTTGTCCCTTATTACTTTTGCTGATTAATATAATCCACATCCATTTATTCATCAAACATAATTATATCTTCCCATTATAATATTAAAGTACCTAATAGAAGAAGAGTTAGCATTAATAATAATATAACACAACTTCATAATTATTGAATATCATATTACTATTGGTTGGACCCTGTCATAATAATATAATATTTTCTTCTACGTAACAGCTCCTTGGCAACCAAACCATGTAATACAATCACAAATGCTTGGTATGCATCAGAACCAAACGGTGTACATCACTTCACATAAATGTGACATGGCAAAATTATATAATAAGTATGCAGAAAATGATATGAACCCAATCATATATAATTATATGATATAAACTGTTGAAATATGAGAGCATGTATGAAAGATATAATAGCTTTATTCTAATATAATTGCATGGGGAAACAAAAGACACAAGAAAGAAGACATAAGGTTTAGGTTGTGAAAACAACGTTGGCCATAAAAGTTGGAACTTTACACAAACATTTTGAATTCCACCCAGTAATTCAGGATATATTTAAAAAGTGTAATATTTATAAATCGAAAATATATAGATTTATATATAATCATTATATTATTTATCATTTATTTAAATTACATTTTTAAAGAATTAATGATAATTAAATACTCTATAAAACCATTTAAATGAGTTGATGAAATAAATTTTGCCTCATGGATCCCACTTATTCAACCCAAATATTATGTCCCTGCAACTATCTTTGACCACCTCATAAGAAAACAATAGCCATCATAACTTCCAACCCCACTACATGGCAAATAAGCAATTCTTTCTTAGCATGCAATATGCACGAACAAGAATGGGGATCACCTGTCCCAAAATCAGTATGTCCTCATGTCTCAAGTTAATAGGATTTTTTCAAGTACCACATATGTTACTTTAAGTTTTTAATTTTTCTTTTTTAATGAAGTGTCAATTTTTTATCGGACCGGGACAAGATAATGGGACAGGAATGAGGACAGGTGATCTGTGTCCCACAACCAAAGCACGCGTATCAACCCCACATGGTCAAAACTAAAGGAATATATCCCTTTAGCGCCACTAAAATCAGTGGTTCTTCCACTTTGGCCTAATCATTTCAAAAACATATGGTGCAACAAGTTACTCATAGTCATAGAGATAGAGACATGAGTTTAATTACCTTAAAGAAGGAGACAATGGCTTTAAGGTTGTCCTTATATTCATGGAGAGGCACATGTTGAAAAGCAGAACATCTATCTGAAAGGCTAGCATCGTTAGCACCAAAGAAAATAGTCAAAGCAATAGGTGCAACTTCAGTTTCACTATCACCACCACTACCACCACCTTGTGATGATGTAGGGAAAACCTTATCTAACACCTTCAGCACCCACCTTGTGTTGTAACCACTGTAACCTCTTAGTATAATATCTGCCTGATCAACACAACACTAACATCTCAGTTTAGAAGAAAAACAACAACTCTTATGTTCTAACCTTTTATACACCATTTTGATTAATGATATCAACTTTTTATATATTAATCATGTGTGTTAAAAAATGTTAATCACACATATACTTGTTAAACAACTCATTAATCGTCCAACATATAAGATTAAACATGCATGTATATATATATCAAACATTAATTACATGAAATTCATCAAACCAGATATGGATAAAAGGACAAAAAGAATGAAGTAACATCAAAAGATGTTTAAGGTAAATGAATACCGTGCGAGAGAAATGATTGGCAAGAGAAGCACCCCATCCTCCTAGAGAGAAGGATTCCTCAGTGATTGAATCACCCAAGAGATAAATCTTTGGTCTGATCATGTTTGTTTAGAAAGAAGTGAAGTGTGTTTGGTAGGTGCAAGTGCAAGAATGAATGAATTGGGTGGTACCTGCACTGCTAAAAAAAGTTGATGACAGTGATTAAATAAAGGTGGTAGACCTTTTTCGTTGAGAAAAGGGTGCAATTTTTTAATGCAACCAATTAATTGCATTACCATACAAAAAAGCATGCAACTAGGGACCATGGCTAAAGGGACATAAAGGGCTCCAGCACTAGTCCATTTATTTTTTGAGTTTATTCCAAAATATGTAGTTAATGTGGCCATTTTCAACTATGTGATTCTGAGTGGAAATAACAGTATAATATAAGTTTCTATCCCTAAAAACAAATGCCTTTTCTCCTTGCGGGATTTGGAGTAGTCTCGAGAGGGGGATTAGGAACATTATGATTGGAGATGTTATGTGTGAGATCTGAGGAAGTATGAAGAGGTGATCTATGAGATGGATCACTAGGAATAGAAGGTCAGAGATAAATTTAATTTCAGCCAGCTTACTACACTTGATGCTCCCTTAATCCAGTTGATTTTTGTAATTCTTCCTTTGGGCTTGTTCCAATATAAATTTAAGGTTAACAAAATCTCATTATATTTTTAAATATTATTGTGGATCCACTTACTCCTCCGAGAATAAGTTTTTTAAACTTACTCTGAGAATAAGTTTTTTAAAATTACTACACTTCCTAGCCATTAATTCTAGAGAAATCCAATTGTTTCAATTAATGAGTAGATCTAAATCATTAGATAGAATTAATGGCTAGGATGAGGAGTAAGATTAAAAAACGTATTCTTGGAGTAAGTTTAAATAACTTACTCTTGGAGTAAGTGAATCTCACCTCTTTAAATATTAAACAATTATGTGGGTAACTTTCCTCATGAAAAACAAATTCTAGGGAGGCGTGTAGTTTTTGGAGAGGATGATTTTGGAGTGAGAATTCTCTATTAATGAAGAGGGAAGTGCTATAAAAAATTAAAGATACATTAACATTTATATCATTTTTATTTGAGAAACAATAATAGAGCTCGAGTTAAGTCGATCTCAAACACAACTTTGATAAGAATTGACTTAACTTGAAATTCAACTTGATTTTGAGAAGAATTATTTTTTTCCAATTCGAACTCAACTCGATTTAAGTTGACAAATTATTTAATTTGACTCAATAATTTGAATTGATTTAGTTCATTATTTTGAATAATGGTTATTTATTATATATGTATTATTTAAAGATTCTCTATAGATATATATTGAGTCAACTTATCAACCTAACTATTCAAATTATATATTTTTTATACTGAAGGAAGAAAAAAAAACTAAGATCTTAATCTCACAACTCCAATAGCATCAGCTAGAAGAACATGGCAAAGTCGAGTTTGACAATTCTCCCAAAGTAGAAAGAGATGATCATTAGCCGCACCATTCTAGGCAAGCCAATCCACACCTTCATTACCTTCGCGTAGAGTATGATTAAGAATTAAATTCCAAGGAAGAGAAATAAGTCACTTAATACCTTTAATGATCAGAGCTTGAGGGTGAAAGATATCCACATCTTTGACAATCAATGACAAAGCCATTTGAGAGTCAGAATCACAAATAATGTTCCTGAAACCAGAATCCCAAGCCAACTTCAATCCATGAAAAATGGCAAGCAATTCTGCATGCAAGTTAGTAGAGTATCCACAGAAGCCTGAGAAGCCAGAAATCCACTCTCCCACAGTATTTCTAATCAAGCCACCAAAACCTAAACGCCTTGGATTACCAAAAGAGCTTCCATCCACATTAACTTTAACATAGATATTAGTTGGAGGAACCCAAGAAACCTCCTTTGATTTATTGTTACTAACCGGTTTACCCAAGGTTTGAAGAATTAAACCATGTAAAGAATAAATGCGGTTAAGCAGCAACCAATCATGACATCTGGAATTATAAAAAAATTATGCATTTCTAGCCTTCCAGATATTCCAACAAGCCACTAAAAAGAGAGGGCCATGAGGAGCTGTATTGAAGAAGCTAATCCAATCATAGAAGTCCATAGAAAAAAATGGTGATGATTAAATAGATGGAGAGAAGACTAGATTCGTCTAGAATGGACACAATCTCTAAGAGCATGAATACCAGTCTCAATAGCAGTACCACACCTCTGGCAAGAAGAATCATTAGTGAGATGTCAATAAGTGCGAAAATCATTAGTAGGGAGGCTGTTATGACTAGCAAGCCACAAAAAATGCTTAATATTTTCAGGAATATGAAGCTTCCAAATCTAGGACCACGAATGAACAAGAATAGAATTCGGAATGCCGTTGTGCTGAGTAAGCCAAAGAAAAGCAGATTTAGCAGAATAATGGCCTGAGTTATAATTCTCCCAAATAAGAACATCATCCAAACTATCATTAGAAAAAAGATTTTGCATTTTTAATTGAATATCGATAGGAATCTGAGTAGCAAGCAAATTCCAATGCCAACAGCCATCGAAGAAATCATCTTTAATATGAAGCTCAGAGTCTTGAATATTGACATAAGGAACAAGTTGACATAATTGGCCATCATCAAGCCACTTATCATACCAAATAGATATGGCACCTTTCCCAGGTCTATACCTGAAGCCAGACTTAATAACATCAACAGTTTTAACAATAGCCTTCCAAGTGAGAGACATACCTGAAACTTGTGTAGCTATCAGAACATTAGCATCTTTCATATATTTAGCATCAAGCATTTTAACCCACAATTTGTCTCGTTGATGAATAAGATTCCAAACTTGCTTTCCGAGCATGGAAATATTAGACTCCCTAGTTGTACGAATGCCAAGGCCTCCTTTAACTTTAGGTTGAGTGACAGTTTTCCAATTGACCCGATGATTAGAGTTGCCACCCCAAATAAATTGTCTAACACAAGCATCCAATCTATCACAAGTACCTGTAGGAAGCCAATTATTTTGCATAGAGTAAATTGGAATAGAAGCAATGACTGAGTTAGCTAAAGTCACACAACCTGCTCTACCTAACAGCTTGGACTTCCAGCTAGCTAGCTTGCTGCCAATCCTATTAGTGATAAAAGTAAAGTTACTCTTCCTAATTCTCCCTTAAAGCATAGGAAAGCCAAGATACTTGCCCAGATTAGTAGTATGATGAAAGCTAGTTAAAGAGGAAAACCTATTCTTCTTAGCTCTGGACACATTTTTAGAGGCCATGAATCTAGTTTTCTGCACATTCACCTTAAGACCTGAAGCCTTACAAAGAGAATCTAAAACATCCTTAACTAATTTAGCTTCGGATGAAGTAGCCTGAGTGAAGAGAATGCAATCATCAGCAAAGAAAAGATGAGAAATAGCAGGACCATTTCTAGAAATCCTGACTGGTTTCCAAGTACCATCTTGGACCTTCTCTTGAATAAGCATAGCTAATTTTTTCATACACATAACAAAGAGGTAAGGCGACATAGGATCACCTTGTCTCAATCCTCTATTAGGAGCAAAATTATCTTATCTCTCACCATTCCACTTTAAAGATAAGGAAGAAGCAGTAACACAATTCATAATTAAGGTAGTAGTTGAATTTGGAAATCCAAAATCCTGTAAGTTTAGATTAAGGAAATTCCAATCAATCCTATAATAGGTTTTCTCAAAATCAATTTTGAAAAGAATATAGCCTAGCTTACATTTTTTCTTGTGCATGTGATGAACCACTTCTTGAGTAATGATTGCATTATCAACAGTGCCACAGTTTGGAATAAAACTGCTTTGGAGAGAACCAATGAAGCTATCCAAATGAGGACGAATCCTTCAAACTAGTTGGCTTGTCAACTTTAGGAATATGCACAATCAAAGTATCAGCAAGATAGGATCAATTGTACCATTCATAAAAGTTGCTGCAATCATATCATGAATATCCCTGCCAACAATACTCCAATAAGTCTTGTAGAAAATTGGTTGAAAACCATCATGCCCATGAGCCTTGTAAGAATGCATAGAGAACAAGGCCGATTTGACCTCCTCAAGGGAAATAGGTTGTAACAAAGAATCATGCAACTCGTTACCAATCGTGGGGAAGTGATTGAGCACCAAACTGTGAGGATAACAAACATCATTAGACTAGAACAGATTCTTTAAATAAGCATAGGCTGTCGTTTTCATGCTCTCATCATCCGTACACCAAACACCACCAATATTCAGACCAGAAATTCTATTTCTTCTCCTTCAAATAACCGTCTGAGCGTGAAAGAACCCAGTATTCCTGTTGCCAAATTTAACCCAATTGTCCCTTGATTTCTGATACCGAAGAAGTTCCTCTTGAGCTATAACTTGATTATACTGGTATTGAAGCTCCCTCTCAAGCCTTATCATATTCGAACAAGAGTAAATATCAAGCTGCTTATGAACACCAACAATACGAGCCTCTAGCTTTCTCTTTCTCTTAAAAATATTGCCAAAGACATCTCTATTAAAAATAATGGACTCCTCTTTGATTCTAGCCATTTTTAAAATGACACTGCCAGTAGAAGAATGCAAAGTACTCTTAATTAACTCACTATAATTAGGGTGAGAAATCCAAGCAGTCTAAAATTGAAAAAGCTTAGTTTTCTGACTCTGAGCCTTGTTACAACTAAGCATAAGAGGATTATGATTAGAATTATGGGGAGGAAGAAGCTCCAGGAGGGCATGAGGAAAAAGAAAACGCCATTCAATATCAACCATGCACCTATCTAGCTTCTTTCTAACATGACCACTATTAGAGATTGATGTTTAGTTCAAGTTGAACCCATTTAACTCATGAAATAATATCATCGAACTAAACACCAATGAAATTTTAAATGAAGGAGTAGATTCACTTAATGCAATAGTAAGTTTAAAAAAACTTATTTCACATCTTAATTATTAATTATAGGACAATTTAATAATTTATATCTACTCGCTAATTCAAACCATAAATTTTCACTAGAATGAATTAATAAGATGTAGAGTTTATTGTAGTAAGTAAATCTATCTCTTAAATGAATGTGAGACAGATCGCATCAGATCGGATCAACTATTTGTGCCCTGTTGGAGTATTTGGGGCCCAATAACCCGAGTGAAACGCTCTATTACTGTTCATTCCAATTCGCATAACCTAATTTCTGAATTTTGAAATTCTAAATTCTGAAGATTGAGATGCTGGGAAAAGGGAGGAAAATTTCAGGACGAGGAGAAGCGGTTGCAGCTAACTATGCCTTCGGTCCAGCCGAAGATGACATCATCATCAAACACAGGCTCCTCACGCGCACAACAACCACGCGCGGCGAACCTCCATTGAAGAAGCTTCAGAAGAAGTTCACCTCCTTCGTCTCCGAGCTCGACAAGGACGATGAAACCAGCAACTTCAACGACTGCGATAAACTCGCCAGAGCCTTCCTTCAAGAATTGACCACTTTCGAGATTCCACTTTTGAAAAGCAAAGCGATAGTCGAGGCGAATATAAGAGAGAAGGAGAATTTCAATGAATTGAAAGATGAAATGAATCGTCAGATATTTCAAGCGCAGGGTGACATTGAAGATCTGAAGATGCAGCTTGAGGAGAGTAAGGTTGAGAGAAGGCATAAAGAGGAGTGTGAAGCTATTAGGAAATTGATTGCTCTTCAGCCACCGCGATCGCATACGCAGAAGCTTATAACGGATTTGGAGAAAGAGATAACGAAATTGGACGCTGAGAATACCGCTGCTTCCAGATTATTGGAACTTCGGAAGAAGCAATTTGCGCTTTTGTTGCATGTGGTATGTGTTTTTCTGCTAATGCTAGATTTCAATTGTGTTCTTTTGCTAATCTGCACTCTTAGTTTTATTAGCACTGATTTAATCTGAGCTCTGTGCTTATCTGTTACGTTTCCTTGTTCAACATTCAACTAATTTAGATTTATAGGATACAACCATATATAGATATCATATTTACAAGGAGAAAGGATCTTAGTATTACAGCATAGATAGCACATAGCAGCATATCACATGCTAATTTGTAATTAGACTGCATTATATTAAGTATTTTTTATCATATTTGGTTATAAGTCAAATGGTAATGTATTGCGCATATGCACCATTTTGGTGTTGTGTTGCGTCTTGGAGACTGATGCTTGTCTGACATATGAAAACACACATTCTGTTAAAAAAAACTGGTCAATTTGTTATACTTTATGATTTTATGTTTGATTTTCAAATTTATGTACAGATAACTGTTGCGCATGTGATCTGCATTTTTGAATTTAGGGTGCCCTATGTCCGTCTCAGGGTCAGTGTTTGCGATTCATACTATATGCAGATAATGTAACCACTGATGTATATAAAAAACTAAACTCGCTCTGAAAATATAACTCATGCAACTCAATAGTCATTTCATCTGAAATTAACTGCGAAACACATCATCAAATGCTTTAAAGTTACATATTGTTGTTAAAAATTGCATGCTATCTTTAAGATAGTGGGGATATGCATAGTGGCAGTACTTTTAGGTTGGGTATGAATTTATTTTAGAAGTTAAACTCGTTTTGCTAGCGAGAAGCCTGAATCAAAGAAGAGAGAATGAAGAAACAGTAATAGTAAATAGGCAAGTAGAGGAATTTAAACAAAATATGTGGATTGAAGTAGAAGTTGTGGCACATTGGTCTGGAAAGTGTAACTCATGTGTCCGAGATTTCGTAAGAGAAAAGTAAAGGGGAAGAAGAAACACGTTCGGAAGGGGTGATGCAAACACAGGGAAGTTGTTGCAAGTTCATTGCTTAATTAAAATGACTATTTGAGTTGTGATACTTTTGTCAAATTCTGAAACATGGGTACGCTATTATGACAGGCGTACACATGCCTGGTATGTACTCGGTATGAACCAATTCAGTCCTAAAAAAATGGGTACAACTTGGATACTGCTCGAATGCAACTTGGTCTTGGATATGTTGGGTATGGCTTGTGAGCGAGCTAACTAATTTTTGCTAAAAATGGGGCTATTGTTGTGATATAACTGGTCACTTCCCTCTTTTGTTGTGTTTTTTGAATTCAACCCCCACAAAATATTATCAAATCACTATCCTTGATGCTCCCTTGCGAGCTGTTTGTTGTGGATTGCATGTCGTAGTGTGGTGACAATGGTGATTCACTGTGGTATCGTGAGGTGGTGACTCACAGGCACAACCTCATGATTCATCCCTCTGTAGGCCCATTTTATGATTTTTTATCTCTTCAAATCAATTATTCCTCCTTTAGAGTGTCTATTTTTGCTTCTATACACTCACCTACAATAATAGTTTTTAAAAAAATGTCATCGTGCAGTATTTTCTCTTGGGAGTTTTTGTACAGAGGAGGTGGATATGAGGCATGGCCTTTAATTCCATATTTTCCCTTATAGGGATTAAATCATTTTTATGTTTCATTCTGAAAAAGGTTCCAATCTCCCATTCTTAAGTATGATACATCTCTTGTGCTTGCATTTGTGGGCTGTTTAAAATTTAATTTGACTCAATAGTGATTCAGTGAGGTATTTGGATCACAGATTTCCAAATAATTTGTTGTATATTTTTTCCTTTATGTATTCTTTACTGAGCCACATAACGTGTTCCTTCATTGTGTTGTTTTGTGTCCTATTGGCTGTATACATAGGTGTATGAGTAAATGTCATGTTCGCAAATTCTCAACCTTTGAAGTTCCTAGTTTTTTGTCAATGCAAAAACTGATAGGTTAAATGTTTACTCTGCTTCTCGATCTTCTGCAGGTGGATGAGTTGCAGAACACAATAGAGGATGAGCAAAAGAGTCTAGTTGAGGAGATGAGAATAGCAAGTGAGGAGCTTAAGAATGGGATGGATGACACAAGTGGGGGGTCAGAAGCAATGATAGTTGACCAGTAACTGGATTGAAATTTGAGTCTTTCTGTTGTAACATCTTACATTTCAATCATGGTTTGTTTTTCTACAGTGATTAGCAACCATATGTAAATTTAATATCCATGTTATTGTGCTGCTGCTTAGACCTAAGTAATGCCTGTGCATTGTGATTTGAGTTCTCTGCCTGTAAGTTCTATATTTGTTGTTTAGTAACCAAAGTTTATAAGTTAGTGAACGCATTTTTATCTAAAAATTGTGGTTTTTCGCACACTAGACTTTCATCCAAAGAAACTAATTCAGGAGTCTAGCACTAGTATTAGTGGTTCACAAATGAAAATCAAAGTTGGGATATTGATAATTTTAAGAAACTCCAATAAGTAAAGTGGATTTTCCTAATGAAATATCCAAGTTTTGTCTGTACAAATGTACATAATGTTCGTTTTTGTTTTTTGTTTTGAAAGATTATGAAATTATAGAATTCCAGTACAATGAAGTAACCTTCACCACTAATGATAATGATTAGGATTTTATAGATATTAGTCTTTACTCTCAACTTAAATGTAGCATTGGTTGCACATTCGGAAAGGTGTAGAAGTTGTCAAGTATTCTTGGTAATCAGATATCCTTGATTAACACAATTAAAAATAAGAAATGTTATATGAAAAAGAACTTATTTTTTCTTATTTACCTCTATATATAAATAAAGACAAATATCTGCACCTAGTAGCTCTACTCATTTTAGCTCAAGTTATGACGCCATTGGCAAATGGTAAGAGGTTCAAGATACGCCATTTCAAACCTAATAGAGATTTAGAAGTTTTCATACAAACATTTAAAAATCTAACATCTATCAATATATTTAACGAATATTATGTGGTTCCCTCATATTAACACTTGCTTTTGGTTCATTTTTCTGTGAACTTGTGAAACAACTAGGAACAGTTCTCTCTCTGCAACTCAGGGTTCATAACTTTATAGGACCCTTTCTTCAATGTTGAGACCATTTTTGTCCTCGTGTCACGTTCATTCTTCCCTTACGTCATCACCTCATAACCATGTCTCTCTACTTCCTCTTTCTACTTTATTATCCAATACTCTGCAGCATTACATCAATTCTGATTCTCCTTCCATAGGCCAAACCATCCATTCCCACATTCTCAAAACTGGGTTTGTTCCAAACACTAATATTTCTATCAAACTACTCATTTTGTATCTGAAATGCAATTCTTTAACCTATGCGCGCCAGGTGTTTGATGGTTTGCGTGACACAACTTTATCTGCTTATAACTATATGATTGGTGGCTATCTCAAACAAGGCCAAGTTCATGATTCACTTGCCTTGGTTCATAGGCTTGTACTGTCTGGTGAGAAGGTTGATGGGATTACTTTTTCGATGATTTTAAAGGCGACTACTTTGCGGGGTGATGTAGATTTGGTTAGTGATCTAGGAAGAACGGTACATGCCCAGATACTCAAAACTGATGTTGAGAAAGATGATGTTCTTTTTACTGCATTGATTGATTCTTATGTTAAGAATGGGAGAGTTGCTTATGCGAGGACTGTGTTTGATGTGATGTCGTTGAAAAATGTGGTATGTTCAACAGCCCTCATCACTGGTTATATGAATCAAGGCTCTATCGTAGATGCGGAATGTATATTTCACAAAACATTGGACAAGGATGTAGTGGCATTTAATGCAATGATTGAAGGTTACAGCAAAACATCTGAATATGCGGTGAAATCTCTTGAAGTTTACATTTACATGCAAAGGTTGAACTTTAGGCCAAATGTTTCTACATTTGCTAGCATAATTGGTGCTTGTTCCACGCTTGCAGCATTTGAAATTGGTGAACAAGTACAGAGTCAGCTAATGAAGACTTCGTTTTTTACCAACATAAAATTAGGAAGTGCTCTTATAGACATGTATTCCAAATGTGGACGAGTTATGGATGCTCGAAGAGTTTTTGACCACATGGTTGAGAAGAATGTTTTTTCATGGACATCTATGATTGATGGATATGGGAAGAATGGGTGTCCTGATGAAGCACTTGATTTATTTCAAAAGATGCAGAAAGAATACTGCATTATACCCAATTTTGTGACATTCCTTAGTGCTCTCTCAGCTTGTGCACATGCTGGGCTTGTGGATAAGGGTTGGAAGATCTTTCACAGCATGGAGAGTGAATACTCGCTAAAGCCACAGATGGAGCATTATGCTTGCATGGTTGATCTGTTAGGACGAGCAGGGAAGCTGAATCAGGCTTGGGAGTTTGTCATGAGAATGCCCAAAAGACCGAATTCTGATGTGTGGGCTGCTTTAATTAGTTCGTGTAGACTCCACGGTAATATAGAGATGGCAAAATTAGCTGCAAATGAGCTTTTTAAGCTAAATGCTAATGAACGACCAGGGGCATATGTTGCACTGTCTAATACTTTGGCAGCTGCTGGTAAATGGGATAGTGTAAGCGAACTTAGAGAAATAATGAAGGAGAGAGGAATATCCAAGGACACAGGCTGCAGTTGGGTTGGAGCTGATGGTGTTTATTAGTTCTCCTGATGGATGCAAATTGCACTACAGAATCTTTTTCTTAAATGAGATGATCCTTCACGATTGCCGCCATACAGTCATTTCTCGTGCATCTGACAGTAATGTAAGTGGAGAGGCAATGATGGTTCTTGGAGTAAGTTGCAGGAAGAAGGGTTCAAAGAGGCTAATCCCAAATTCTCAATTGACTGAAAAGGGTATGAAATAGTAATAAAGTTGCAGACTATCTTGTACAGAACAAGGTTGAAATCAACTCCTGGTGCTTAAAGTTGCAGACAATTTTGTTAGACACAGATAATACAGCTGCTTCCAGATTGTTAGAGCTTTGCACTTTTTTGCATGTGGTTTGTGCTATTCTCCTTATGGTATCGCTTCAGTTCTTTGCTGCTTGGATTCTGGGAAATCGGATAGTGTAAAATAGCTTAGAGAAAAAATGGAGATAGGAATTTCAAGGACACTGGTTGCAGTTGTGCTGGAGCTGATGGTGTTATTAGTTTGCTATTAACCCTAGAAATAATTGAATTGTAACAGAACTAGTTAAATAATTTATTAGTGAGAATTAGTCACAGTTAGTTATTCATTTTTCCTGCTTGTACATCAGCTATATACAAGCTCTACTGCTATAGAATTCAAGATCATTTCTTCAGTTTCCATCTTAATAACAGTATAAAGTTGCACAACAGAATTATTTTTGTTAAATGAGATTATCCCTCATGATTGCTTTCATAAGATCCATATCTTGTGTCTCTGACAGAAATGTAAACTATTTATAGAAAATATGACATTGTTTTGATGAAGTGGAAAGGCAAAGGTGGTTCTTGGAGGAGGTTGCATGAAGAATGTTTCAACGCGGCTAATCCAAAATTCCCAATTTACTGATAAGAAAAAAATAATAATAAAAAAGTTGCAGCCTATTTTGAAGAAGGTTGAAGTCAAGTAAGTCATGCTGCATATGCATAGAACAGAAACTTTGGTTTTGTTGTAGTATATGACTGATTCTCACCTTCCAATGAATGATTAAGATATTGGGAGACTAAAACTTACGATTAGTTCATCATATTCCTATGGCAGGCTGGTGCAGAGTCATTGTCTTTTATCATGAAACATTGAACAAACATTATTTAAACAACTCACATTTAACAATTTTTTATAATAAATAAAATTATTTTTATTTTATCTCTACATGCATATCAATTTATGTAAAAAATAATAATATTATTGATATAAAATTGAAAGTCAAAGTGAAAAATTTATGTGCCATGGTTGAATATCTTATACTCTGATGTGAAAGTTATTTTTATGTTGATCCAACTATACATTATTTTATGCAAATCATAGTGCACAGGTGGTGACAGTAAAAATCAATAGGGATAAGCAATTAAAAGTCCAACATACAAGAATGATATACCAGTTTCCCTTTGTTAATAGATGCCTTAAGGACATTATTTAAAAAAAAACATGTCCAATATTTGTTAATATGTTAAATATATCATTTTCCAATATAAATTTACTTGTTTTGTTTTCTTAAACAATGTCATTATCTCCAATCACATAAATTCATAGTCAATGATTCATTCTTAGCATGGGCAAAACAGACATATGGTGTCACATAATTGGACTTTGCAATTTCAGCCATTATTTAATAACCCCAAAAATGACTTCATTGATAGCTGCAAGAAAGTGGGGTATTTAGAGAGGAAGGTTCTTCAATCATGCAGGAGAACGTGAACAAGTGGACTTTGGTATTAGCATTTGGCAATTAAACTCAAACACGATTCTTTATATAACTGTGATAAAGCCCTTGGTTAGTAACCGGTACCTAACTACTTATTGATGCATTTATTTCATTTTTCTTCTTCTTAACTCATTTATTATATAAACATTTCTTGTGATATCCTTCAACATTGTAGTTTATATATATATATATTTTGTCTTTGGCTTTTTAAGAACAAAGAAGGAGATAAAAACTAGGATAAGGTTGTAACATAACCCAAGAAAAAAAACATGTGTTGCTGTTCTGAGGATTGTGAATGCAGGCCTCTTGGGTTTTTACTAGGTCTTCCTTTTGCTTTCTTGTCTCTCCTCATCTCCATTGTTGGTGTTGTTGTTTGGATTGTTGGGTAAGTTTCCCTTCTTTCTTTCTTTCTTTCTTTCTTTCTCATCATTGTTTTTTACTCAAATAAGTTACTATGTATGTGATGTTATTGCAGGTTACTTTTGACATGTATATGCCCATGTTGTCTTTGTGTGACCCTCATAGTTGAGTTGGCTCTAGCATTGATCAAGGCTCCAATTTCTGTTATGAAGTGGTTTACCTCCAAGATTCCATGTTAGAGATATTTGGTTGGTACTAGTTTTTTTTGTAGAATTCTTTGGTTGATGATTGTTTTCTCAGTTTTCCTTTTGTTTTCTTTCATGGTTTATACCATATGATTTTATGTCTTTGGTTCTCTTTCAAATTGAATTCTTATTTCTTCCAAATTTAAGAATGGAAAAACTGTCTCTCTTTGTTTTATGAATATTATGGTCCTCTCAGATATAACATTGTATTTTCTCTACTAACCTTCAACTCAACCAAACAAAATAAAGTAAAAGAAAAATTTATCTTTCTCTCCTCTTTTTTCTTTCTTTTATATCAAATAATAGCCACAAAAAAACTTTGGTTCATCCTTTCTTTCTTCTCACTCTCTTTTTCACAACTTTCTAGTGTAATCTATTTTATGCCTAATAACATTATCCTTAGAGATGAAAATGCCTCAAGCTTACCTATTCTCTTACTTGTACATATTTGTGGATATCCATGGGTAAAAGATATTATGGTATTCAATAAATTTAAGTTTGATTATTATTTTTTAATAATCAATATATATTACACGAGTAATAATATATGTATATGATAAATTTGTTGCCATACTTAAATTACTAAAAATAATTATAAAGTAGATTATGTACAACATCAAAGTAACAATAAAAATTATATATATATAATTTTATTAAAAAATGATTTAATTGATATTTTGGTGTCCAATTTCAAATATAAGCTCGTAGGTACTCATTGCATTGGATGTATTTTGGGTACCTCAAGTATGAATATTTTTGCACTATGATTATTTCTGCTTTCCCTGTATTCCCACCATTAATAAGAAACGATTTTATTTAAAAAAATAATGTTATATTCTCCTAATAATTTTCATGTCTACTAAAAAGTAATATATGATACTAGTAAACCAACTATTAATAAATAAATTATCACCTTATGACATATGTCATTTTCTTATGGGCAGAAGAATTAATATGAATATTTAATAGGAGATATATCAATTTACTATTTAAAAATATTATGGGAATCCAAACCGCTAATTAAGTCTTACCCATTGATTAACGCATAAGCGCATACTTTAATTGATCATTGGCATTTAAATATTAATCTTGAAAAGAACTAGTTTTTTAAATGTCTAGTGCGAATCACTTGAGAAGTTGAGAAATTTAAATATATATATTGATGCACAAGCTGTCAAGTAAATATCCCTATTTTATGATATATATTAAAAAAATATCCTCGTCATCCTTTAAAGAAATCCTTATCATAAAAAAATGATATACTACTTTTAAAAAATTGACATAAAAGGAGACAAATTATGGATAAGTTCTAGCATGCTTGGAGGAGTAAATTAAGAATGATGATATACATAAAAGGAAACTAATATTACCACTTACACCAATATAAATACAACTATATAATATGAATCACTTTATTGTGACGAGGGAGAACTTATTTAGGTTAATTTTACATAACAGTATATCATTTTCTTAAATTAAGGCAAGATTTTGGCAAAAAGAATGACTTGAATAGAAACTTGTTGATTATCCTTTTCATATAATATATTATATACAATCTTCTTTGATATTACTTATTCACCTTCTCTTATTTATTTCTAAAAATAGCATCTTTATTTATGGGGTAAAATTGGATACATATACTTTCTTCCGATTTCACTAAGTTGTTATCTCGTGATGTCAATCTCTTTATTTATTGTGTTACTGCCATAAGCTCACGAACATAACCATAAAATTAACTCTGTTAGATAATTAAAGAAACCTAAAGTGATGATTTTAGTATTTGAACCCTAATATGTGATGAAAGTTCATATAAATCCACCATGACCAATTATTATTAAAACCTTGTATCTTCATTTTGTTGTTTGTTTAATTTGTTGCTCTTATTCTATTCTTGGGTTGAAACCGTATTTGGGAATCAAGAGTGGAGAGATACAATACTCTAACATACAAGAGGGACTCAATTTTGCTTTTGCATATTGCCATCAATTATTCTCTGCGAGTCCAGTTAGATTGGTTCAATAACTGGCTCCCTTCAATCTGCAATTCTTCTTCAGGTTTTTTCCTATTCTATATATTTATTCTCTTGGCATATAATGGTTTAGAAAAGTGAGTATATATCGATATTTACACAAAAACTCATCAAATCTTAATATAAAGTTCATATGCTTTTTGGTTAAGTTCGATTAGATTATTGTATTAATTAGGTTTGATCTACAAAGTTTATTTTGCTATCGTGGCTTGGTTTAGTTGGATTTTTAATAATAATTTATATTTTCATTAGAAATCCTTTAAGTTTCTCAATTTTGGTTAGGAGCCTAATTGACAATTTGGGCTATTTCTATGATAATCACTCATTTGTAATTATTGGATGAGTAGAGTATGAAAAATCTGTCCATTAGTTCAAATGTTTGTTTCGCTAGTGAGCTCTTTTTAGAATAGAGCATACCACCTACAAATATTATGATTTTCATTATTAAGTGTTATATTTTGATTTATATTGTACAAGATAAGGAATGTTAAATTGTTTGAAGTAATAGATTGTAATGTGTATAGTACTTTTAGGAATATGATAGTGGTATAATATTATATAGCAAACGGCATGTAAACTTACCCTACCCATATTTAGAATGAACATAGTATGATATTTAATGTCATTTTCAAAAACTTAAATATTTATATCTATTCTAATTTAAGCGAACATTACATAAACAGGATGTCCCAAATTGTCAATAATATAGGAGTCATGTAATTTATCTAAATAATATAAAACTTCTAATAGAGTAAACGTAAGGATTTTCTTGGGGATATGATAAACTTCTTAAAATTTGTAATTGACTCATTACTAATAATTTCGTTTGTTTAAGATAATAAAGTGATTAGAGAGAAAGAAGTATATAGAAAAGGATGTTAGAAATAAAGCAATTTTTTCTATTGTTTGGTACAAGAGAAAAAAGAATAAGAGAAATAGGTATTTTTTTTCTTCCTTTTGTTTCTTTGGGTAGAAAGGAAGAGAGAGAAATAAATTAGTTTTTTCTAATATCAAAAACATCATTGAACCAAATATAACAAAAAAAATAATGAAATATGTTAATTAGTAAAAAATAATGTATTTAAATATTATAATATATTATTTTAATTTTAAATTAATAATGATAATTGTAATAATGGTTATTATGAATTAAATAGAAAAAAGGTAAAAATATGACATCAATTTTTGGAGAATATTATTCACATTTTGTATAAAATTAGTCTTTGATCTCTCACTTTTTTCTTACAAGTGGAGAAAAATGAGACCCAAATACATTTGTTAACTCTCATATTTTTTCCTTCTTCTCAACTAATGAGGAGAAAACCCTTTTCTCCTCTCAGTTTCTTTTTAACTTTGTGGTTTATTTGTGCATTTTTTTACTCTTAAAATGTGAATTATGAATTTTGTAGTTGACTTTATATAACTAGTCAGCCTTTAAAGTGTAATATAATACTAGGAAATGAGTTTAAGTATAGAATAGAATTGTAGTCAATTCGACTCATAGGTGTATTATAACGCCCCGAAAAGTACTCCAAAAATCTAGCTCAAAAATTTGACTCATAGGTGTATTGTAACTTCTATTTATTTGCGTGTTAGGTTGTTTTTTAATATTGATATTGTTTTTTATATTATATTTTATTTTAATATATATTTTTAGTCTTTATTATGCAATATTAAAATTTTATAATAAAATATATATAATGGTAAATATTAAAAATATATATTTAAACAATAGTGTAAAAAGTTACCAAAATAATCATAACATAAATAAAGAACTTCATATATTTTTCTGTAATTTACTATATAAAAAAATATTCTACATTATACAGACAAAACATATTAATTTATATTCAGTTTTCAGATAAGGTACTTAAATATAACCAGATTATAATCTCACACTTTATAAACTAAAAATAAAAACATAATCTATACCAAATAGACAAATTGATTAAGATAAATAATGAAAACATTAGTAACCAAATAGAGAAATTGTATATTAGTGAAAATAATAAGAAATATAATGTAAATCAATACAATTATTATATCTTAAAGGGTATGATTTTTTATAATGAGAAAAATACATGTACGCATTGACAATTTATGAGTTTGATATATTCTCATTTCATTATCTACCTCATTCATATTTAATTATTATTGACTCTTCAAAAAACTAATACAAATAAATGGTGAATAATGTATTGATTGTACATAATTTTTTACATATCAATGTACAAATATTGCACTCAAATATTATCTCGTTTTTATTTATTTGTCCCATTAAAAAAGGTATGTTTCTTAAGAAAAAATACTAATTGCCCTGGTTCGCATTTATTTTAACTTTCTTAAGTTTCATTTTTCCATATAAGTATCAATCTTGAAGTTTGATGTTTTACCATCTTTTAATTTTATAAATTCATGTTTTAAAAACTCAATATGGTTTAGTTTTTCCAATTATACATTTCTTATCATTACTTCAAGGGTAAGTTGATTTTAAAAATTATACTCCGTAAATATATAGAACCAAATAAGAGAGAAACATGATCAGATTCAGCACGTTCCGTGGTATACAATAATGATATCATTTTGGTTAAAGTAGACACATTTTTTAAAGTTTTTCTAGTTATTTAGGACACTTTTTATTGTCGCAACGTATATATTATTTCATATATTATTGATTTTCTAATTTTTTCCATCATATATACATATATGTAATGATTAACAAAATATCTACACAATATTATTTCATATATAAAATTACATATCCATAATAATAAGTAATATTGAAAAGATTTTATCTAAAGGAATATACATATAATGAATTTGGTCTAGACTGGATTCAAATTCAAAAGCTAGCACAATTAACATTTTGAATTGTGTTAGTTTTCAAATATGAGGTTGAGTTCGAATTTAAAATATTAACTCGATCAATATCTAGGTTAGGTAATGAAAAACCTTACCCAACCACCCTAACATAATACCACTACCATTATTCTCATGTTGACAATTTGCTAAATATAGGATACAAGATTATATGTATGTCAAATAATAATAAATATAATAAATTCCGAGTGAATTTATATATGTTTTCATA
Source organism: Lupinus angustifolius (assembly GCF_001865875.1). Lineage (NCBI taxonomy): Eukaryota > Viridiplantae > Streptophyta > Magnoliopsida > Fabales > Fabaceae > Lupinus > Lupinus angustifolius. Next base: position 16,328,606 of record NC_032027.1, on the reverse strand, counting down.
TCATAGCTTTACATACACAAAAAATTATGGAGTTCTAATTATGTGTACATCTTTTTCTTTTTACTTCTTTAAGCTGCTATATCCTATCTATTCATTTCCTTTATTAAAGAGTCCACTATTTATGTATGGTTGGTGAAAATATTTATATACTATCATTTATTGTAATTAAGATTCAAAAATATTAAATATAAATGTTGAACGATACAATAATAGTATAAAAAATGATAGATAGATGTGTTATAACAAATGGATATTTAGGATATTTTATTTATAATTTCCCTACAAACTTTTTGCCTTTTCTTATTAATTGCAATTGAAAAATATACTATATACGTGAGATTTAGAATTTTTACCTTTTTAAAAGTTTTTGTAAAAGAATTCCAAAACTGTAGAACATACTATAAGTCTTTAAAATAATAAGTAGGTGTAGGGATGGCAATGGGTATTTAGATCTGTGGTTACCCGTAAAAATACACGCAATGAGTTGAGTCTGAGTTCGTGTTTTAGACCCATACTTAACGAGACCCGAGATTTTAAGACCCACTGTTGGATGAGTTTGAGTCCAGGTAGTGAGGTACCAAGACCAATGAGTACCAGAACCCGCTATTCTTTCATATATATATATATATATATATGAGGAGATCCACTTACTCCAGATTTTAACTATTAATTCTAGGGAAATCCAATGGTTTAAATTAGTGAATAAAGCCATACCATCAAATTTTCCTAAAATTGATGGCTAAAATGTGGAACTTGTGGATCTATATATTTATATATTTTGTTAATCCATAATGTTATATTGTTAATTCGTAAATATAATTGACATTGTTGTTAAATAGTGATGTTACATTATTAAGTAGTAATATGATGTCATATTTTTAATTGATATATGTAATATAATATTACGTTAATAGAACAATTATTATTAAATCAATTTTACATCATAATGTTGAAAATTGAAATAGTTAATTTAAAATGTGTTTAAAATTTTAAATTATTTTTATAATTTTTTCTTTTGTTGATTATCTAAATAACATATAAGATTGTAGTAAACAAATACACAATTACATAAATTATAGATATTATTTTTAATGTTTTTAATTTATGAGTACCCATGGATCTGGTGGTTACCCAAGGACCCATAATAGCAGACCCACAGATATAAGTATGAATCTGGGGCAGGTCTAGATCTATAAAAAAAACAAGGCGGATTCGGATAATGCACTCTCGGACCCAACTCCATTGTCAACCCTAAGTAAGTGTTCTATATTCATAAGTTAAAGATGAGAATTTTATATCCATATCTTATCAATTCATTTATATTTGGACTTTTCCCACGTGAACATGAGTAGATATCACTAGATTTCTTACATGTGAGTGGTTGTGTATCCATAATTTTAGAAAATTTTAAATGTAATTGTGCATTGTTTCCTAAATATCTATATATTATTTTAAACAATGAAAAAGAGAAAAATAATAAAAAATACAAATTATATTTCAAACACAAATACATATTTTTAAATTATCAACTAAAACAACTCATTTTTATCCTACAAATATAAAAAATAGTTTCTATTTTAACATTACCATGAAAATTATATTTAGCAATAACTATTTAATCAATATAACGTAATTGTTAAACAACATAACATTTTACTATAATCATAATACTATTATTTCGTTTCTTGTATATATATATTGTTTATTTTATATGTTTAAGGAACATAATAATACTATAAGAAAAAGTCATATGCATTGATAGTGTAAGAGTTTTTTATACTATTATTATATCATTTACAGTTTATTTTAAATAATCATTACTCTCAAATAAAAGTAATACAATTGAATAATAAATAATATAATAAATATGTATAAATCCTTATTTGATGTGTATAAATATTGTTATAATACTATTATGTTTCTTTTAATATTCAAGGTTTTATGATTTGCGGGTCCAAATAACCATATATTTAGGTACTCATCATCACGTCTTGAAACCACTCAAGTTGAGTTTTAAAATCTACAAACTTATTTATTGCATATCCAATTTGATGTAATTATGATATATTATGTGGGAGTCCAAATTAGGGCATAAACAGTTCCAATTAAAATTGTGAAATTTGTGGAGCCGAACTAAACCATAAAATATGGTTCAATTTAGGGATTTTTGGAATCAAATCGAACTAAAACATTTAAGAGTGGTTCAGTTCCTATAATAAAATTTGTAGTTAATTGAAGTGAAATGAATCATATTTATATGTTCGATTACTAAATTATAGCAAAAAACTAGAACTAACCAAACTTTTACACCCATAATCTAAATACTCATTATGATAGAGATAAGTGAGGAGAAGATTATGAAATTAAAAATTAATACTTACTTTTATTTATCTATTTCATATTAAAATTTAATTAATTTAATTTTTATGAATTGTCATTATTCTATTGGCTGTCTTTAAAAGTGATGGGTTATATTACTCTATAGGGAAGTTTTTCTCTTCAACAACATAGGAAAAAAAGTAAGTGATGATGTTTTTTCATTTCTAGAGAGGGAATGTATGAAAAGGAAAAAGAGAAAATAATCTGATATGACACTTGTATCCTATCTCTTAGATATAATGATGAGTTTAAAATTTATGCTTTATTAATGTAATTTTTTTACAATTTTAATACACTATTCACCATTAATTATTGTTTGAGAGTTAATAATAGTTAACATATGAATGATGAATGATTTATTGACCATGTAAAAATACACTTTTATATATATATATATATATATATATATATATTAAATCCTATAATGATATAATACCAACCATGTCTTCTTCTTCTGCCTATTTGTTGCACTTGTTACTACTACTACTATTCAATGTTCCAAGCACTATTACATGTTGCTACACTTCAATTTTCAGCTTTGGAGATTCCATTACTGATACTGGTAACTTGAATTTCATGTACCTACCAGCAAATCCCGATTGTTTGGTCCCACCTTATGGTGAAACCTACTTTCAACACCCCAATGGAAGATGCTCCAATGGTCGCCTTGTCATTGATTTCATTGGTATGTCTTACCACATCAAAATTCAACCTTTATATGCAACTTTTACTTTCTTCTACTTGTTGTTGTTGTTATTGATGCATGTTACTGGTTTTTATTGGGTGAAGCTGAGTATTTGGGGCTTCCATATGTGAAACCTTATATGGGTTTCAAGAATGGGGTTGTGGGACGTGAAAATATGAAGCATGGGGTGAATTTTGCTGTTGCTGGAGCCACTGCGTTGAAGAGTGATTTCTTTGAACAAAAGGGGTTTGATGCTGATGCAAGTTCAAACTATTCTATCACTGTTCAGTTAGGTTGGTTCAAGGATATCTTGCCTTCTATTTGCAATTCTCCTTCAAGTAAGTCCCACTTCCATTTTTCAATATTTTAACATGTTTTTCAAATAAAATCACAAAAAAAAAATCAATATATAGTCGTGCTTAAATATCATACGACATAGGTTGATTTATGGTAAGTTTTTATTTGTTGCAAGTCATTGGAAATTCACATTATATACTTTTAGCTTAACTAACTGATGTAAAAAGTGTTTTTGATTTAATTATTGATTATCTTCCCCTCTCAACAAGGGAGTTGAGATACTCTACGATAACTAAGAGATAAATACATAATAAAAAAATATAATATAATTTGACACTTTTATTTATAAGATATAATGGAATGATAATTTTATTCTATATATAAATATAAAATTAGTCATTTGTCTTTATGGGATCATCTGTCCCAAAATTAGTGTGTTCCCATGTCCCAAACTAATAAGATTTTTTCAAGTAATGCACATATGTTACTTTAAGTTTTTTAAAATTTTCTTTTTAATGAAGTGCCAATTTTTTATTGAACCGGGACAGGAAAATAGGACAAGAATGGAAACATGTGATATCTGTACCTATCATTTGAGGGGATACTTTCGCCTCAAGAGGGTGGTAGTTTTATTAGTTGGTGGTGTTTCCAATGAATTTTAAATGTTCATTGGAATCTATCTTTAAAATGGTTCCTTGAGGCCTAATACAAGTAAAATAATATGGGTAGTAAATTTATTACAAAAATCATAGAAATTTTTTCATGTGGATCAGGAAAATTGTGGTTACAAGTTCTCATATTTTATGTGTGGATTTTACGAATAAAATTGATTTTTTGAAAATATGTAAAACTTAATACCCAAGGTAGAACAAAATACTGATTTATAAATTTATTAGAATCTATTGTTCAGAGTGGAATTTATGAGTGAAATAATATATACATGTGATTCAACAAAATTAAGATTTTTGTTCACTTCATTTACCTTAAAGCATTTATAAGATAGTTTTTCTATAATTACCACTTTGAAATAAATTAGTACTATATACACTATTGTCATCTATAACAATTCAGTTAAATGATCTTAAAATTTGGTAAGCAAGGATTCATTCTCTTTCTTTATCTTGATATTATGAGTTTCTACTCTTGCAGGCTGCAAAGAAGTTTTTCAAAGCTCCTTTTTTATTGTGGGACCAATTGGAGGAAATGATTTTGGTTATCCATTGAGTGGAAAAATACCACTTGAAGAGTTTAAAACTTACTCATCATTAATAATATCTACTATCACTTCAGTAATCAGGGTAAGAATTTCATTTGGCATTAGCCTCCAATATTTAACCCTTAATCTTTTAGTTAATCTCGGGATCTGGTGAATTCTTATACTACTAAACCAACATCTTATTGTTTTTGTCGGTTGATTTATTAATTTATGCAGGACTTGCTTGATTTAGATGCTGTGACTGTTTTAGTTCCGGGAAGTTTTCCATTCGGATGCAATCCATCCATTTTAACAATATATGAAACCAAAGATGAAGAGAAGTATGACCAAGGTGGCTGTTTGAAATGGATCAACGAGTTTTTTGAACACTTCAATGAGATGCTTCAAACTGAAATAAATCGTCTTCGAGAGTTATATCCTCATGCCAACATCATCTATGCTGATTATTTCAATTCTGTATTGCAGTTTTACCGTTCTCCACAACAATTCGGTAATTCTATGATTCTATCCTCTTATGTCTTAACGTTTTAAGTCAGTAGTACTATAGAAATTAACTTGAATACTACCAAAAAGTCAGTAGTTCAATTTCTGCGAAGGACACTTGTTAGGAGAGACAACCACATACCTAAAAAAAGATCAATTACTTACCGATGAGGCGAGAGGATATTATCAGTAATACCTTAAAAAAGAAATTAACTTGAATCAATAGAACACTTGAAACATTTGCCCATTTGGTTAGGTAATTAGTTATCTGGAGAACCTGCATGATATGATGTTTCCTTTCAGTGTGTCACTAAAACATGGCTTCTTGTTATGTAAGAGTGATACTGTGATATGCTTCAAATTTATTGCAGGTTTTGGTGAAAATGTTATAAAAGTTTGTTGTGGAAGTGGAGGTACATACAATTACAATGAAACAGCAATGTGTGGTAGCTCAGGGGTGATATCTTGTGATGATCCATCAAAATATGTTGGTTGGGATGGTTATCATTTAACTGAAGCTGCATATAGATGGATAGCAAAGGGTATATTACATGGACAATACACCACTCCTAAGTTTAGTGCTTCATGTATTAAATCTGTGACCTCTGCAGATTTCAATAAAAACCCAATGAAGTAAGAAGAAAAACATTGTATTTATGTGAATCCTTAAACTTGGTCATGTTAAAGAATAAAAAGCAGTTTGTATGAAAGGTCTGTTAGTTTGAATGTTTAATGGTACAACTTACCATTTGAGGATCTGATTGCCAATGATATTGAAAGATATGCTAACAGGCAAATCACTCTATTAAATTATTGAATCGGTTGTCGTAAATAAGTATAAAAGTTATCATATATGTATATAAGGATTTGAGTGATATTAAGTCGTTCAACTAAGAATTTGGATTGGTTAAGTTCACTGTTACACTAAATTACGATTTGGTAAATATTTAGAATAAAGATGTTAGGATTAGACTTTACTATTCATTATCTAAACACACTTGGTTTAATAACACTTGTTCATCAAACTATGATTCTTTCACTAATAAAACTAAAATCTCACTGATATTAACCACTAATTTCTTAGATGATTAATAGCTTAAAAATAAAGCTCTATTCCTAACAACTCTAGTCACAAGATAAAGAATTATGATACATAACAAAAACTCTAATCCTAGTAACTATGCTTGAAAAATTGAGAATTATGATATATATTTATTCTTAGTAACTACATTAACATTAGTTAACACAACTTTATTCCTAGCAACTTTGTGTTAACAAAATTGAGAGTTCTAAGTTATTAATTTAGATCTATTCCTAATAATTATACTAACAACATAGAAAATTGACAAATTGATATAAATCTATTCCTAGAAATTATAACAATAAGATGAACTATTACAAATTGTTGTGCAATAACTCATATTCTATGGAATTGGACTTTTCTCCAGATAATAGTAATATAAGTTATGGGTTTGGCGATGTAAATGAGTTGGGTTAGAGAGCTATATATTTATGTGTTATATAAACCTAAGAAAAAAAGAAAAAATAACCATAAACACAAATCCTTATTCTCTAATTCGTAGTAATATATAGTCTCGCCTCTCAAAGCTCCCGGAGACATGGACACAATTGGCCGAACCTCGTTAAAAAATTATGTGTTATGTTCTCTTTTACTATTTGATTGTTTGCTTGTTCCCAATAATTAGTATCAGAGCAGATGGATGGCTCAACCAAGTATTGAAGGGACAAGTGGTTGATAGATCCATGTGGGATCCTTGTGTCGAAAGTCTTCGCAACAAGAGGGCATGTTCCTTCGATGGAAGGACAAGCCAACGGCAATGTAAGTGATAGAGAGTTGAGCTCGTTTCTGATACTTTAAGGGGAGTAATTCACACTTGAGGGGAAGATGTTGGTATTCCAAGCGTGAATGAAAAAGTATCACATTTAGTAATCATGAATGAGGCAAAAAATATATAAGTGGATTGACTCATACACCTAATAATGTCTTAAGGTTTTGGGCTAAAGATGTGGTGCCAAACCAATTTATATACTCTTTAACTCATCTACTTTTACAAAATGTGAGACTTCTTGATTGACACTTGGAATCCTCTTTATTTGTGTTTTCATTTTGTATGTTGAAGGAAAATGTTTCATGTATGTGACTCTGCAAACAACTTCTATACAACTAAGTTTAAACCAAAGTATATTTTACTTCATAAAATGAAAAGTTGTGGAGAAAATAGTCAACTACAAAAAACAATGTTCAATGCTTTATAAATCCTTTTAATATTCTCTTAATTACTCAAACAAAAATATCAAATACATTTTGAATTTTCAAGATATTTAAATAGAAAACTATTGAAATATACTTACTATTTTAAGCAAACTTTGTGATGAGAAAAAACTGGTATGACAGACATCACAGTAGTTAAAAATGAACTAAGTTGACCGAGTCTGATGGTTTACATCATATAACTCTACCTCAAACTAGTATAAGTGTTTTGGTTCAACCATCTTCACTTTTACAGAAAACACACAATGAAAACTTGTGTCATATTAATCATCACATCCTTCACATTAGACTTGTTTGAGAGAGTTGTTTCAGGTAATTCTTCTCTTCCATATGATGCAATTTTCAACTTTGGTGACTCTTTAAGTGACACTGGCAATTTCCTTGCCTCTGGTAACAAAGCATTCCTAGAATTCAACAGTCTTCCTTATGGTGAAACCTTCTTCAAAAAGCCAGCCGGACGCTTCTCAGATGGACGACTAAGTATCGATTTCATAGGTATGTAGTATAGTTATCGTATATCTTCGTCTCATCGCATACCATCTATCTACTTTAAAGAAAGTTTTGTAATAATATAAAAAGTGACAAACTACGTATTATAAATGAACTGCATATCGTACATATGATATATCTATAGCTACTACCTTAGGAGAAACACAAATTGTGGAGTTATACATATATAAGTTCATTAATAACTCACTTATAGTGAATATTGGTTGCAGCTGAGGCATATGGCTTACCATATTTGCCACCCTATATAAATGTAGCTAATGGCAAAAATGCTCAACAAGGAGTAAATTTTGCAGTGGCTGGAGCCACAGCACTTGATGCAAAATACTTCAGCCAAAGAGGAATTGGACCAGTGTGGACAAATAATTCATTGAACGTTCAAGTTGGCTGGTTCAAGAAACTTAAACCCTCCCTTTGCAAAACTAAAGAAGGTAACTTTCACCACCAAACAAAACTCTTATATATATGTGTGTGTGTCTTGGATACAAAATTTCCAATACTGAAGACTATTTTTGTGCCTTTCTATTTCTGCTACAGAATGTAATAGATACTTCAATAGGTCTCTCTTTGTGGTTGGAGAGATAGGTGGTAATGATCATAACTATGTTGCAACTGCTACTAGAAATGTTGCTCAACTTCGACCTATGGTTCCTCTAGTTATTGAAGCAATAACAAAGGCTACCAGTGTATGTTATATCAACTAGATTCCCTTTAATATAAGCCTCAATTTGTTCATAAATGTGGTTCATAGCATCATGGATAAATTTTTCATAAATCCAACTTTGTTTAATTTGTGATTTTGCTAGGAACTGATAGCTGAAGGAGCAGTGGAGCTAATGGTTCCAGGGAATTTGCCAAGTGGGTGCTCTGCTATGTACCTAACTACATTTCTTAGCAAGAACAAAGAGGACTATGATGAACATGGATGTTTTAAAGCCTTAAATGAATTTGTAGTATACTATAACACACAACTCATCGCGGCATTAAAGACCTTAAGGCGTAACAACCCTGGTGTAAGGATAATCTATGGTGACTATTATGGTGCAGCACTACGTTTCTTTCATGCACCAAATCACTATGGTTAGTTTTGCCCCTTCTTTCTTCATTCCTATCCTTCAGTGTATTACTATAGATGGATATTTGATCTTGATGCAGTACTTACCCAATACACATTTGATAAATTAGTACATGATATCACTCAAATAAATGTCATCAATCCATGCAAACACACTATTATTGCACTCTCTCTAAATCAGTCTCCTTATATATTTTCCCTTATGAGTTACTTGATGGATTTTTGTTAAAACATTATGAAAATTGTGTTTATCTTATATGATTTAATCACTTTACATGTATTATTTCGTATTTGTACTCTAACTTCTAGAAACTTTTCATACCTCGTACCAGTACTAATATGAGTAATCATACGATATCCATGCTACTTATATGAAAACTCTTTTTTATACATCTTCGATTATACATTCTTTTCGAAAATATCTCAATATCTCCATATGGGTAGGAAAAGGATCATTTTCTTTAAAAAAATAAAGTTAACTTATATACCTTGATGTTGTAGGGTTTTCTGGTGAGACTTTAAGCGCATGCTGTGGTGGAGGTGGACCATACAATGTGAATATTTCAGCAGGGTGTGGTAACATTAATTCAAAAGTTTGTCCAAATCCATCTATATTTGCAAACTGGGATGGAATTCACTTAACAGAAGCAGCTAATAAACTCCTTGCAAAGGGTTTAATTGAGGGTCCTTTCTCAAAGCCTCCCCTTAAGCGTTCTGCCTTTAAGATAGCCTAAACCTTAGATTTGATGCATTTCTACCACTGCACCAGAAGAAAATCTATATAGTGACTTCAAGATAAGATTATATATTGTACTTTATTGGATGTTCTAGTTAAATGTATTCATTAAATTGAACTGTGACAATAAATGAGTATTATCATTCATCATATCAAGTCTGGATTCTAGTATAGGAGCTCAAAGATCTCTTAAGTAAAATTGTGACACTAAAAAAATACATTACTATATGATGTTATCTATGTACAAAGAAATGCATGGTGTAGCAACTGAAAAGTGAAAAATGTTGAAATTAACACTAAACATTTTCACCTAAAATTGAGAAGCCTAACACTTGAAATGAAGAATCCCACTATGCCCATGCATTATTTTAAAGTTGTGTACTTAATGAGTTGTTAAGTATTTTATTGATTATGAATACTCAGCTTTAATATTTCTATGCTATAGGAAAGTACAAAATGCAACCATAAACAATATAAATAAAGGAATCAAACTAGTTAACTAAGAATCCCATATGGGACCAAAGGAAGCAATTCCAGCAACTTTGCATGCATTGACAACATCTCTGCTCCCTTCTGGATTGCTTGTTACCATAACCACTTCAGCACCCCAATCCTTTGCAGCATTCACACTTAGATAAGACAAATTTGGCCTACCAAGAACACAAGTATCATGAATTCTCACCTTGTCTTTTGGGTACCCACTTACCAAAGTTTTGCTCAATTCCCCTAGCCACCCAAAGCAAGCACACATCAGCTTTACATGGTTGTAAAAGCATTGAAAGGAACCCACAGATTCCTGAACCAGTGGCTACTAACAAGACCTTATCATACATGTTTACCAAATAAGGGAGTCCCGCGAAGTGCATTCGACGAACCCACATATAAGTTTGAAGGTTTGTGACCAAAGATTTTGTGAAATCACCAACAACACCAGCAAGTATCATGTGCTCTTTCTTCCCATCTGAGATTATGCCGAAGAAGGCGTGCCATTCGGATAACGGAGAAGTACTAATCCTTCCAATCATTCCAGCCTTTACTCCTCCCTCAAACTTGATCAGGGAGGCTTGGCCAGAAACGGTTGAAACTTGGACAGCAACGCGTCTAACTGTCAACCATGGCATTATTATAAGGATTGTGATGGTCACTGTAACTCAAAATTCCTGGCTTGGTATCAGCCTCGAGCCGATCTTTGTGTAGCATTTGGTTTTGGTGTCATAAGAAATCATGAGAAGGGTGAGTACCTAAAGTGAGCCCAGAGCCATCCATCCCGCGAATCGGTGACACCTTTCAAACACATTATGATGGAGATGCCGAACAAATGGTAATGCAGCCATAGAAGATAGACAAAGAAAGCCAAGAATGGCAGTAGAAACAACAATAATCTCTAGTGAAGTGTTCTCTCTATGTTCAAAATGGAGAACTAATGCATACACTAACCATGCAATAGAGGAAATACCACAACCACTATGTATGCCTCCTACACTTTGTAGAAGAGATGTGGTACATGTTTTGAGGAATAGAGGCACCCATGACATTCCTAGAATCTTCACTACAAGCCAAAACACAACACCAAAAAAGGCCTCATTTCGAGACAATGTTGAAGGAAGGATATTCACAATGGAGAACAGAGTAACTCTGTTTTTTGCATATGGAAAATGTCCTTTAGCTGCAAGAATGAAACCAGTTACATTCAAGGCCATGCAAACCATGAAAAGTTGCTTGTATACTGTGAACAACCCTTGCTTTAGAAGTATAACTGAGAGTCTTGATTTGTTCTTTTGGGCAGGTTTAGATGGTTGCACTTGCATAGAAAGTGGTTCCATAATATTTGGGTTTTGTTTCTCCATATGGTAGAGTTCTTCATGAAGGTTTTATCATCTCAGTATATTTTTATTGTCATGTTCTATGTCAGAATAATGGCTAATGGTATTGTTGGTCCAATTTGTGGAAGTATCAAAGGGTCAAAATCATTTATAGTTTGAGAGGTTGGAATTGCCAAAAATCATTCTTATATAACTCCACCACCCTTCTCACCTCACTTAGGACCTGCACAATATAATTATCAACATGGTCACAGAATAGTTCATGGAGAGGGATTAATGATGTTACATACACAAACATGGTCACAGAATGCTTGAAGGGGTTCCCATTTTCCAAACCCACCTTGAGGAATAATTTCGTTTCTTCTTATACCCATTTTAAAAATAAAATGGTACAATGATTTCAAGTCTTCCCTTTCTCTTCTATCCTCTCGAAAATGAAAACAAAACTCGCTAATTAATCTTAAAAGACTTGAATGTATTGAAATTTGAAAGCATAGTATGCAACTTAAGCCATTTCGCCTTAGTGTATGATTTATGATATTTCATCAGTATTATTGTATGTTTTATATATTAATAAATTAATATTTTATATTATATCTATCAATCGAATCCATTATCCTATTTAAATACGTTGGTTTCTTTACCTAATTATAAATATTTCCTTCATCTTATTTTACTCTAACATAATGCACACATATTAAGATAGTTATGTGTTGATTAAATCATGTATTATGACTAGATTATATTCTTTTTCTAGAATAATTAAGAATATCCCCTATCCTATACATAAAGAGTTTATTGTCTTTGAGGTGTGTGATTGTATTTGTCAAACCTTTAATTTTTAGCCTAATATGATATTCATATGATTAAATAAAGATTTACACTATTATACTAACAACAAGTTGGTTCTCTAAAAACTTATATTCATCATTATCACACTTTGTTTAGTGCAATAAAGGCAAAAAAAAAAAAAAAAAAGGAAGGAAAAAAATTAATACACCTTGATTTCCTAAAATGACAAAGAATGTGAATTTTTTTAAAAATGTTAGAGGCAATCAAAATGGAACATATTCATTTTAAAAGCACAAGACAAGAAGGTTTCTATATACTTTTTGGTTAAAATAATTATCATCTATCACAAACATATTAATCATCACCCCCAATTATTACCATCATAACTATTATTGTCATCATATTAACCATCAATATCATTGATATCATTCCGATCATAACCATCATTGTTGTCATTACCACCGCTCCAATCGTTATCGTCGCTACTATCATCATATCATTACTACCACCACAACCATAATTGTCTCGGCCATCATCCACCATCGATGTTGATATCATTGTCAATTATCATATATAACCTTGCTTACTGTTATCATTGTCACATCTACAATTACAACTAGTGTCATCGTTGCTACAAAAGCAATCGCTATCCTTAGCATCACCACCTTCAAGTCATTGACTACAACTACTATTACATAGAAAAACCCCATCACTATGATCACATTATCTATCATCATCATACTACAACTACACCTATCCCGACCATTACAACTATCACCCGGACTACTACCATAAATCTACCATTGGTGTCTCCAACTACCAGCACCCCCCATCTTTGTTGTTGCATCCACTAACCCCAAACCCCTTCTAGGTAAGTGTTGGGAATCTTTCCTAATTGATGCGGAGGCAAGACTAATGAATCTTGATAGATGAACCATTGAGGGGGTTTTTCTACGTTAAAATTGTTTGTGTTATTCTTCTACTCTTCTATATTTTCTTTATCCACTTGCCTGAGATATCTTCATATATGGGTTACAACATTTCTCTATGAACTAAGTGAAAGAAACATTTAAGTGGACTTGACAACACATCTTGACCCAAAATCTTAAGGCATTAGGTCTATGGATCCATCCAGCTATATGCTCTTTAACTCATCCATCTTTACTCAATGTGAAACTTCTTCATTCGTACTTGGAATACCCAACACTAAGAACATTTTTGTCTCTATTGTTGTAAGCTGATTATACCTCATTCACAGAGATCTAACTAGGCCATGATGTTGGGAATCTTCCAATCTGTTAGTCCACAAATTTTTATGGCAGTTATTTTGTTATATTTAACAAAAGAGATTTGGCAGCTATTTTACTTGTTAGTGCCAAAATACAAAATATCTATTAGATTTAACAAAAGAGATTAATAACTGCTAAAATACTTAATACTATTCAAGTAGTTTATTTCTCAATGGACTATATTTGCCTAACTAGCTATTAGATTCAGTCGCATCACATGGATATTAAGTAATTAAATTGACTATTCCTAAAATTTCTGATAGCCCCTTATAATTAACAATCAATCATTAACTGAATGCCAAAGCAATTACATGAATGAAACACACACAAGTTCCTAACAGTATTTTAAAATGCACTTCAATCACAATATTGTAGATTCGGGGTCTCCCCGCATTAACATGGTAACCATAATTACTAATGTATGTCCTAATTTTCAGCAATTTTCCATAATTGTAATAAACATAATGTAACCACAATTTAAAACATCGGTTCTGATGTAGACATTATCCCGAAAAAATCTCTAAAGATCAAAAACCATCCTCCTCATGATCCATGAGCTTCCATGAACCATCTTCTTGTTGAACCATACCCTTATTTTTTTCTATCCTCCATGACACAGGCACAAGATAATCATCTTTGAGAGCATCCAAGGTCTTATTCAGTAGTGCAATATCACGATGCACCTCTAGTTTGAACCCTCCACTGTTCCCTTGTGTTCCTGCAACTCCATGCAAATAAGCCTCCAAGTTATGCCAGTAAGCTGGATTCACAGTATTCTTCAAGTACTTAGATTTTGTGGTGTCAATCTTCAACACCTCACCCACATGAGAATACCCAAGTGGGGGATATTTTGGAACAATATCTAACTCATTTACTATACGTAAAGTTCTGAGGTCTTTGTATGTAGAGAATATCTTCTCAAAGTTTGGGTCACCAACTTTTGGGCTTGCAAATGCTATGGTTGTGACCAGTGCATCATTGTTGTAACCATTTGCAACTATATCCACTGCATTAAGAGTTGCAACTGCAGCTCCTAAACTGTGCCCAGTTATAGTTATGCTTATTTCATCATCTTCATATTCCTCCATCAACCTTCTCACCTCACTTAGGACCTGGATATTATAGATATCAATATTAATAAAATCAGTGTTATATTGCGTCAACTTTTTTTATTGGTCCATTATTGTTTAAATAATTAATAATGAGAAAGGGTGATTATTGGTTAATGATTTATGAAAGATTCTTATAACATTATTGTATCTATGTAACTGATTCCATATAATAGAATTAAGATTTGATTATTTTTGTTGATTCCTGATTGATTAAAAAATGACATGAATATAGAATAAGAAATTTGACAATAAATGATGAATCTAAATCTTCTATATCATATTTTTCTGTCTCTTCAGTACTAGCCAAATGATCTTTCATCAAATACCTAAATATAGTATAATAATTAATGAAAAGTTAAATGAGGTGTGTGATATTTATTATTAGACAAAATCTTATTTAATTTTAATAAAGAGACATAGAAAACTTTTGCTAAGGAGGATTTGGGTTTTACTTTGTAAACATGATTAACTGGTCCTTGTGAATTTCACTAGTGTTATGAAAGGGATTATTGATCTTTCTGTTAATTGTTTTGCCTGTAAGAAATTTTTCCTCCCTCTTCCAGATTACATGTTCCATCACAAATTAATGCAACATGATTGAATCTAATTAAGGGAATTAATGACTTTCAATTATTTGCACTATTAACATTAAAATAAGTAAACAAAACAGGCATATCTATTATGACAAAAGTTCTATAAAGAATAATCAACCATAAATTTCCCTTAACAAAAAAACTTAAGTTAAAGTTGATATGAGTATATATATTTACCTGGTCTCTAGCACTGCTTTTATTGAAAGGAGAGCGTGGATCATCAGAAGTGTAAATGGAGTACCAACCCTGGTGCACTTTAGGATCAGTGTTCTTACCAAATATATTTGGAGCAGGAACCAAACTAAACTCAAAATCATTCACCCATTCCAATGTTTGTACCGTTCCTCTCCAAGCAATAACAATATCCCTTCTCCCTAACACATCTGATCCTTCATCTGTGGACACAGCAACAAACCCTATCCAATTTGATTCCTTGCTCCAAGCCTCTCTAGACAAAGATTTTATGATAAAAGCTTCAGGAAGAGGAAGTGATGAAGTTGCATACAGAAACTTTGTCACACAATACTTGAAAGGGTTTCCATTTTCCAAACCAACTTTGCAGAAAAAGTCCCTTTTGCCATATCTGCTACTTCCTGCATACTTTGATACTTTGTCTGTGTTGAAAGCATCATATGTAGATTGTGCCATTTCTCCATAGTGAATGATGTAATGGCGTAGGTTAATGTTAAGAGGGTCTAGAAGACCCTTCCAATGGTTTTCACCACTCAGTTCATACCAGTTCTTGGCTATGTTGCATTTTGACATCATCTTCTTCTTCTTATTCTTCTTCTTCAAACCAATGCAGCTTATGATATTGAGCAGTGCTACTGCATGCTTTATATATTGAGCCAAATCAGAAACCTTGTGTTTCATGCTTCATAGTTAATGATTATCACACCTCTTCCTTGTTTTAATCTCTTTATGTTATAAGTTACAACTTCGTTGTCTGTACGAATAGTCCAGTATTAGATAAAAATTATGACAAATGACATAAATAATTTTTTAATGGCTAGATTTTCACTTATTTTTAAATTAAAAAATAAAATTTTATTTCTCCTAATATTCCCATACTAGAGAGTCTGGATAGAAATCCAATTCATTTTATGAGTTCAAATCTTTGTGTGAAATCCTATCATGAAGAGTTTGATCCTTAACTTTATATATATTATATGATATCCTTCACGTTAGAGTTGAAGAGTCTCATGGGATATCACACCTATGATACAAGAAAATATTTCAGTTTATATTATTTTGAAGGATAAGCTACTATAGCCTTACTTGATTACATTTTGTTTCAAGTTCTAACCTATACAAAAATACAAGCATATTTGTATTAAACAATATGGTTGAAACTGAATAATGGTTTAAATGGAGTAAATTATATGGTATCTTTCTGCCCTACAAGCCACAAAAGAAAGGCACAAAAATGTTAGAACTATATTAGATTTGCACAATAACAAATACATTTTTCCTTCTTATTTAGTCGACATTTAATGACAATACAAAGAAAGGAATTAAAGATTTGAACCTATTATCCATTCGTGTAATGTTGAGAATTAATTGAAATATTTGTCATGAAATTGCTGGCCTTTTCACTCTTGAATCTTCTAATTATTATAATCAAATGTTACAAAAAGATTATATTCTGATTATAGATCAACTACCATAATTATTATTATGCATATTTCTTGATGTGAAGTATTGTTCTTGCAATTAACCCCACACTGTCTTATCCAAGTGCTAAATAATTGAATATCTAATGCTTGCAAGGCTCATTCAATAAAATTGGCGGTGCCTTCACACACACATACACACACTATATATATATATATATATATATATATATATATTATAAACTTATGGTCTGATTATATATCATAAATTTATCTTTGCAATTTTATTGCGGTAAGCTAAAGTTTTGAAGGGGGTCTAATGTTCCACGTGGAGGCATGGCTGTGAAGTGAGGTTATTATGCATTTTATATTTCTGCCATGGTAGCTTGTCTTCAAAGACCATTCCTCTTTTGTTGAAGAGTACACTCTTCCTTGAGTTTGCAATTAATAATGACCATTTAAAAATGTCAAATATATATGAAGTAAACATTTACTGAATTTCATATATAAGGATAAAATAAAGCTATGCAATGAAAAAGTAAAACAACAAAGGTTCTAAACGAAATTGAAACTGTAGAATCTTTATCACAAACAAATCAATCGATAAGAAACGTGATCGGTACTAGTTTCAAGGACAAGATTGATAGCAATACCAAGGATACTAACTTTCTTTGAAACCTTTAAGTGTGTAAGAAAAGTTAAATATGTGTCACTACAAACATTGGAATTTAGTAACATGGATTTTATATCCAAAAACGAAATTATATTAAATAATATAATAATATTAGTTTTTATTTTTATAACTTTTTTAATTATACGACATATTTTAATTCGATGGGACAATATAAATCTTCATTCCGAACTTAGAAATATAAATTCACCATATCTAAAGTTTTAAATTATAGTACATATTAAAATCATTTTGTAGTCATAATTGTAATTTTTTTTCAATTTTGATAAACAAAATAACAATATAGGCGCTATAGTAATTATAACCGTAATTAAAAATCATGTCAACTTTTTTTATTAGTTGAAATGAATGTAGTAGAGGGTATGGCATTAGTTTATAGTCAAGCATGCTATTGCAAATTTGTGTTTGTTAGATTCTTAGCCCTAAAGCAACGATCACAAGACACACGCATTTAGTAATAATTGATATGCTTCCAAAGTTGATGAAAACATGAATTTGCAACAATATTGCTTAATATGCTTTGCGGTAACTTGCAAAAACAGATATTAGAAAAGGGGATAAAGCCAAGAAAAAAGAAAGGGATCGTGCCCAAGCAAGGATTTCATGCCTTTAGGAGATGTTCTTAACACAATTTTGATCTTGTGGATATATTATGAGTAAGTCCATCACCACTTGATCTTCCTAAAGAACATGTTCACCTTTATTAAGAGTTTGTTTGCGAGTTGAGTTCTAGAGGGAAGAGAAGGAAAATAATAAGCTTTAGAGTCATCTCATAAGTGTATTTCATGACTCTAAAACCTTCTATTTTTCTTCCTTTTTTTGTTCTATTCCTCTCTAAATTTAACTTACAAACAGATCCTAAGATACTAAAAAAATAAACTTCTTTTTGAATTTGGATATATTAATAAGGAAATTCGATTGATTTTATAAGTTTGTTCATAAATATAACTTGAGAATATCCTTCTCGGGTGGGATAAAACCACTAGAATAAGTGGGATAAAATCACATAAATCAATAATTCAACAACCCATTGGCAACAAGCTACAAAATGAACAAATGAAACAAAAACCAATAGGATTAAAAAATTGTCCCGGCCCGTGACATGATAAGATTTGTATAGTAGTAATGAACATAGCCCATCATTTTAAGCATGTTATGTGGGTTGGCACAGTAGGATCAGCCTACATTGATCGCTCTATTATTCTCCAATTCTCAATAACTAACCCCAAAGTATTTTTTATAACTTTTACTTTTTTAACTTTAATGTATATAACTTTTACTATTGAAAATATTATCTTACAATATTAAATTTTTTAAATTGGGCATTCCAAAGCCTCCATATGCAAAAAAAAAAACATTCAATGAAAGTATTATTGGGAATGAAATATTGACTATAACAAGTAGAGATGAGAAAACGGGCATTGCCCACATAACCCGCATTTTTTGCAGGCAGGGCATACAAATTTTGCCCATTTTTCCCGTCAAGTTTGTGGGCATTTCCGTTGGGCATGGGGACGACCCATAAACATAATTTATGGAAAAAGTAAGAAAATTTTAAATAATTTATGAAGTAATATAATTTTTAATCCCTAAAAAAAATTGTAATCTAATATGATTTGTTAAACTTCATATAAAATATCAAAAAATTTGTTAAGTTTTTATCTTCAACTACTTTATTTAATTTCATTTCATTTATTATATGATTATTATTATTTTTTTAAATTATTCAACAATGCATGTGGGCCGCCCGTTAGCCCGTTTTAAAACGGGTAGGGCATTGAATTTTGTCCGTTAAACTGATGCAGGCATGCCCACGCCCGCTTAAATTTTTGCGGGCATTTGCAGGCGTGGGCTAACCGGGTCGGGCGGCCCGTTTTGCCATCTCTAATAACAAGAACCGAATTGGAACAAGTGCATTTATATGTTTTACATAATGCCAACGAGGTTGAGCCATATGTTGAAACACACAAGGAGATGTTAAGGAAGTGTTACCCAAGTAAGAATGAAAATTGGATTTCCAAAGAGCATAATCGGTGTTTCATGGAGTGGCTAAAAAATCACATTGATGAAGAGTTGAATATAAATGCACATTGGTTACCTAATTAGTTGGTTCACATTTTATACGAAAAAACAAGATGATCAAAGTAAAATGCAAAATAGTGGTGTGACTCTTGTTGCTCAAAATTTACACATGTCAAGTGCAAAAGATAGAAATCCAATATATGCGAACATGTCATACTTTGGAGT
>NC_032027.1:16266109-16308675 GCF_001865875.1 Lupinus angustifolius | reverse complement strand
CATGCAAGTGGATCTTAATAGGTCACGATATAAAGATGAGTCACTTATTCTAGCATCACAAGCTCAACAAGTATTCTATGTTAGTGATTCAGCTGATATGAAATGATTCATTGTTCTTTTAACTAACAAAATAATCGTCAATAATATTGATGACTAAGAATATGAAGATATTGATGAAGATGATCATTTTTTGGGACATATTAGTCACATGAGAGCGAACCAACTACGAATGATGATTTATATACAATAGATGATAACGATGAAGGGCATTGGATAAATCAATATGCTCATCCAAACAAGGATTACCCTAAAGACATAAACAATCAAAGAAAATGAAAAAGTAGATGCAAGTAGTCTTTGTATAATTATAGCTTAATTTTGATTGTTTGTAATTTGTATAATATTGTTGCTTTGTAACTTGTGTAATTTTTTTATTTGTAATTATGTACTCTGTTGTTAAGTAAATTCATATGCTCTTGGGCACTTAGTGCACATTTATGATGTAACTGTATAAAATTCATGATAACTTAGTAATCTTGTTCTGTGTAGGAAATTTTATGTGTTTATGTTGTTTCACGATAAGTTTTAAGAAAAAAAAAAGAGAAAAAGATAAAGATTGATACTTCTGAGCACCACAAGCCTCGCCCAAGCGAGGAGAGGGTCGCTCAAGCCACAAATAGAAGAAAAATCACCAGAAATCACTGTTGTCCCTCGCCCAAGTGAGAGACTGTCACTCAAGCGACAATTGGAGCAAAAAAGGGACCTGATGTCAGGCCTCGTCCTCGCTTAAGCGAGGGATCCTCGCCCAAGCGAGGGTTGTCTCGCCCAAGCGAGAATCTCTAGCTTGGGTGAGGGCTTGGAAGTTGGAACTGATATTGGCGGTTTTCAGAAGTCAAAAGGGCTATTCACTTTCAGAACGGATTCAACTCAAAAGGAGAGTAAAAAAAGAAGGAGATTAGGATAGAAATCGTGGAAATGATTCTACTTCACATATTTCCTTGTATAATTTTATGATTCGAGTGTTGTAATAGCGAGAAGAAGTGATTAGATCTTGCTGAGGGATTCGAAATGTAATCTTCTAACCTTTGTACTCCTGGATTCGATTCTATTATAATTGTTATTTGATTTTGGGAAGTTAATCCGGTTCTTAATGCATGAATTTAATTTGCTACTAATTTCTTGTTCTTGGGTTCAAGTTTAATTGGGAAATTAAATTTGCCACCGAACAGGAATCATCTTCCTTCATACATCATTACTCTAGGAATGGGAAATGATGCATGAATTGCTTTTACAAGGAACGTAATGCTAGTTAATTGGTTAAAGGTCCAAAGAATTAGTATTTGAGCAATTATCTAAAGATTTTATATTCAAGGGATTGATGTGAATGATTTGAATGATATGTGCATCTGAATCAGTAACTTCATAATTTACTTGGAATTGAATCCATAGATGTCATTGGGAAAGAACGATGCATTTTGATCCCAATTTATTTTACTTGTTTTTTGTTCAATTTATGATTTTTACAATTACATATAAAATCTTATAAACACACCATTGTAAATATATATTCAATTCGTTATTGTAAGAATTAGTGTAAATCCACTCTGCTCCCTGAGGATGATATCCCGATACTTTATCGGATTTTACTACTTGTACGATACGGTGTATTTACCTTCTGTAAATATCTAACATATGTCAAAACATAATTGACATGATATTCATTGTTTGTATTTTGTATTGTATTGATGTTTATTAAAACAAACTTCTGGCTTGTATTAATGTGTTTGTGTTGTTCAAAATGTATAAATGTATGTGTTGTTAAAAATGTCTGTTCTGCTAATAAATGTATATGCATGTATTAATTTATACAAATCAACAACGAATTCTAGGGGAAACCTTGATATGCGCTGTTGTAAAGGATAACTACAACAACGTTTTTATAGAAAGTGTTGGTGTACATTATTAATACAATAGTGTTATGCATGTGATGCGCTGTTGTTTGAGAAAATTAAATTTATGAATAATACAATAACGTTTTTTTGTTATTGCACTGTTAAATATTTGAAATTCAACAACGCAACAATAAGCGTTGTTAATAAGACCTATAAAATGCAGTGTTTACGTAAGACTATATGACAGCGCTTTATGGACGATGCACTGTTGTATTGATGCACTATATGACAGCGCTTTTTGTGTGTTACGATGTGGTATATAATTAATACAACATCGTTTGTGAAGCGCTGTTAATGATGACAATATACTACTGCAGTAAAAAAGAAAGCGTTTGAAAGCGTTGTTATATATCTAAAATAAGCGTTCTTTAACGGTAACTCTGGCTAATGTAACGATTTCTGAGTGTGTTATTTTTGAAGTATAAAAGTTATGATTTGTTTCAATGACTTCTACAAGTAGTTTAAAATCGTTTACTAGAAATCAAATTTTTGCATATAACTTCTAAGTTTATGAAACATTTCCACACAGAAATCATAGATTGAGATTATGACTTCTACAAAACTCAGTAACCTCATATATGAGACTTGGAGGACCACAAAAAGTTTACTCATTGATAGTCACCTCTATCACACATTCCTTTCATGCTAGCTTTTCAATTCCCCGCTCCCCATTACTCTCCACATTAATTTGTTTCTATCATTCTTCCCATACACATCACGCAACCTTATAAATAAGAGGCACGTTATTTTGTCAAGTTGGGTTCATCCTTTTCCTGTTTTGGTGTGAAGCACATACTAGGCATTCCCAATTTTAAATATCTATCAATATATACATCTTATGAAATGAAAGTCATTTGTCCCAAAATTTGGTGTCTCATTATGTATCAATTCTATAAAAAAAATGACAACTAATTAAAAAAAATCATAAAAATAGAAAATAATTTTTTCTGATTACTTGTTATAATGTGATTGGCTTGGAACATGGATACAAATTTTTTTGGGATATATAATCTATTTTTCGATCCCATGAGATTAAAAACAAACCAAATCACCATGATACAAACACGGGTTCATCTCACAGAGTCTGTTATTGGTCATTGTTTTGGCTATGATATCAACAATGTTATATCAACTGTGTTATTTTTGTACATCAACTTATACAACTTTTTTCATATTTTTTTTCTTCCATTTTTTCCTGAAAAAATTCGGCTAGGTTTAATGTACAAATACGATTTAATTTACTCTTTTGGGTGATATATATAAATCATGGTTCAACATTGCCAATACGATTTAATTTACTCCCTCTCTTTAAAAAAAAAAGTGTTCTTTAATTTCTATTCGAACTCTTCAAAAAGTCTTAAAATCAAGTTCCTTTGCTTCCTTCTGAAGGTACCATGCTTTGTTTCTCTCATTCAATATTAGATCTTTGTCTTTTTAAGTTTTGATACTAACTCAAATTAGTTTCCCCTTATTCCCTGAACAAGCTAACAAAGCACTTTTAACTTTCAAGACTTTAATTAACCTTTAATAAACTTTATCCTATTGAAAATACTATAAATCTTATTTGTATGCTTTGGTGCTACTAAAAGTTCTATGAATTCAAACAAAATCTCCTTAGTAACATTATCACACACTTCTGCACATATTACTCTACTGAAAAAAGATAAATATATTGTATTTGCCTTAAACAGTACATATGATCCATTTTGTTAGTAGTTAAAATAAAACAAGGACATATACTGAAAATGATACTATGATAAAATTTATTTGAAAATTTTAATTTTGTCTCTATTTTCCAATGGCAGGTGTAGCAATAGCATCATAGGGTGACAAGTCCAATATTAAGATGGACCATTGGTGGTCCTTGTAACATGTGTAGCAGATTAGGAATATAAACATGGGAAACCACAATTATAAGCTAGTCTAAACAATTTCTTATATATGCAAAACTTGCTATAAACAATAAGAAAAATAAAAAATAACAAGAAAGATAAAAAATAATTAATAAAATAAATATAAATTATAGATAAATTTAAATAAATTGAATCTAATTAAATCTCATACAAGATAATGTTATATCATCCAAATATGTGTATACACTAGTCACTAACTCAACGAAAGATATACCCCTATGTAGTTAGGTTACATGTAAGATATTTAATATTGTAATTGAATCCTATGGGTTTTTTATTTACCTAAAGTTTTGATGATCAACTCTTTGAAACTTGACAATAATATAACTAATATGTAATAATAGTTAGAAATAATGTAATTTCAGTATTAATAATATAAAATGAGAAGACTTCCACTAGTAAAAGTTTAGTATAAATTTGGGAATAATGCTCACATGGCAAAGACACTTAAGTTGGTAAAAACAGTCATCCTAAAAGTCCACCATATTGAATGTTTTAACTAATAAAAAGCTTTATAACAATTTTTTGTATTGTTCTGTTATATTTGATTAACAATTTTCTTATTGAATTTTAATTGTGTTATAGATGTTTACTTAACTTTAATTTAACAAAGGTTATTATATTTTAAGTTGATTTAATCGATAAGGATTTAACTCACATCTTAAAAGATGTGAACTTGAATTTCACTTTCCATGTCTAATAACCTTTTAGATATATTCCATTGATATTTTTGTTTGTAAAAAAACAGAACAAAAGTTATTGTATTATATATATATGTATATTTTTTTGTATTAATAGGGGTATCTCATAAGAAACTACTTATATATATGTATATTAATTTGCTGTAAAATGTTTAATTGGATAAAAACTATTATATTTTTATATGGAGGTACAAGTAGTTTGTTCATTTTATATTTTGCTTTATGTCATTAAGTAGTGTGGGCACTGGGCAGCCACCTATATCTAGATCAAGATAGACAAATAAATATGTTCATAAAGAGTTTTTATGGATTGAAACAAATTTTTAGAAATATGTTAAAAGCAGGACACAATATAGTAAAATTAGAAAACTTAATTATATACAAGGTTATTCACAATGACGGTACACCCTTCACAAAGGAGTGCACCACCTAGGCTTGAGAGGCCAAAAAGAACGAAGTAATGATCTATTTCAAAAACAAAATTTAGAACAGAACACTTTCATTCGAGATAACACTTTTATTCTTTAAAAACAAAATTAAAAATAAGAACTTCAGAGATTTTGGTTTACAAGAATTCAACTTCTTATCGAATGAATATAGTAATTTTTTTATTTTTTATTTATAAAAAATTATATAAAATCATGGTTGTCAAATGTTTTTGTAAGTGTTATAATCTCCATTCTTTTTGAAAAAGGCTTAAGCCTAGGTGAGTAGAGATGATAATGAATATGAATGGGTTTATATAGTACACTATCTGGATTCATCTTATTGCTTTATTTTTTACTCAAATTCACCACAGACTCTTGCTGATTCCGTTGAGTTTATTACTTGCTGGTCCTTCGATACTCAACTGAGGGTACCCACAAATTAAAAACATTAAAAATAAATTCGAGTTATTATTGTGTTTGTTTTCTACAATCTTATATATTACTTAGAAACTTAACAAGAGAAAAATTTATAAAACTTAATTTAAACTTTTAAACACCTTTTAAATTGACTATTAAACACTATCCATTTTACTCAAATAAACATAAAAAACAAAATCACTACTTCAACTATATAAAATTGATTAGTACAAATTATTGACATATATAATATTATATTACACATAAATTAACAAATTAATCACATTGTTAATAATACAAATACAACTTCCTTCTTGTATGAATTATTCACGAGTTGCCATCGCCATATGTGAGTGAGTGAACTACCGCCTTTGACTTGCAATTGCAACACAAAACAAACAATAACAACTACCACGTTGGGGTAATAGAGAAATCGCGAGAAAGAATAGTCAAACAAAAATAAACAAATGCCATAAAATTTATTTTTTTGTTAGAAATTAAGTGCAAAATAATTGCTTTCACGCTGCAAGGATGCTTGATTTCATTCTTTAATAATAGTACTCTTAGGATTCATAATTTCATATAATTAAGCTGATTCTCTACACAATTTCATATAAGGATTCATTTTATCACTGGAGACTAGCTCTTCCTAAAAAAGTTATGGATCAATGTAAATATCTTTCCTCGGAACTAATCATAATATTCAAATAACACGTGTTACATTCATATAATGATAGTTTAGGATATACCATCTTCATATTCATTGTTAACACAAGAGAGTAATATTTGAGTTAAGAGTGTTAATAAATAGAAGCTCTCACACTGAAAGTGTGAGACAGCAACATCTTTGTTACTATTAGGTTCCCTTCTCAATCTCAATCTCAATCTCAATCTCTGTTTCATACCAAACAACCCTCATCCTCATCCTCTTCCCAATCTCATTCCAATGGTATCTGCCAAGGTCAAAAAAGTCATTATGTCTTTCCACAAATCCCCTTCTCATAACCCTTCCTCATTCTCACTCTCCCTCTCTGCGTACTTCCCACGCTCCTCTTCTCACTCTCACTCTTCCGACATTACTCAACTTCTTCGTCTTCTTCACGATCTTCAACACAGAGAATCTATCTTACAAACTCAGCTTCTTCAACATAAGCTTCTTAAGGAAAACGACATCGTTTCTAAGGACGCTATCATCCAAGAAATGGAGCTAGAGAACAAGAGCTTGAGGAAAGAGATAAATGAACTCAAGGTCAAAATGGAACAAGACAAGAGAGAGAGTCAGAGGAAGATTAAGGTATTGGAGGATGAGATAATGGAGTTGAAGAAAATTAAATCGGAGGTGTTTTTAAACGACGACGTTTCTTCTACGCAGAGGTTGCAAGGGTTGATGGAAGTGTCGGTTAGGTCTAATCTTATTAATAGTTTGAAGAAAACGGTGTCGTGTCGTGGGAATCAGAATCATGAACAGGTTGAAGCTACAGTTCTGGATTTCGAAAGAGATGTGGCGGAAACTGAAACTCCTTGCGACTCGCTCCAACTCGTTGAGTCAACTCACTCGGGTGTAACTAGTGTTGTTCGATCACACGCGTCTCTCGTTCCAAAACCGCCGCCGATGCGGTTGTCTTCGTTGCCACATTCGACGTCTAGTGGTTTATCTGACTCTACTGCGTCTCCGCCACCGCCGCCGCCGGCGAAAGCTGTGAATAGCGCTGCTCCACCGCCTCCACCGCCGCCTCTGAAGGGGAGAAGGGCGGCTACGGCGAAAGTGGTGAGAATGCCTGAGGTGGTGGAGTTCTATCACTCGTTAATGAGGCGGGAGTCGCATTCCCGGCGAGATTCGAATTCCGTCGTCGCGGAGGTTCCGGCGACGGCGAATACACGTGACATGATCGGCGAGATCGAAAACCGGTCATCTTACCTGATCGCGGTAAGTGTGTGACTGGGTTTTACTGAAATTACGATGTTGCCACTGACCTTTATGTCACTGTCAAGTGCCAATTTTGACTGACATGCTTTAATTTCGAATGCCTTAAAGCAAGAAGTAATCACTCATCAGAATCTAATTTGATGTCCAGAATCGTAAATATTGTGCAAACTAGGCTCATTTTGTAGGATCCCTTATTTCTAGTCACAGAGCAAGACAAAAATAAATAAATAAAGTAGATTCTCTATGCTTTAAGTCAATGAAAGTTGTCATATTTAGGTGATTAGAACCTAATCATATTCAACTACTTTAGAATAATTAAGGTATTATATCCAATTTTTGGCTTATTAGCTGTCATTTATTTCCATTGTTTGAGTATATTGGGGAATATGGCTTGATTGTTGTTGTTTTCAGGTAAAAACAGATGTGGAAACAAAAGGAGATTTTATTAGAAGCTTAATCAAAGAAGTGGAAGGTGCATCATTTACCAACATTGAAGATGTTGTGCTCTTTGTTAAATGGCTTGATGATGAGCTCTCTTATTTGGTATATATTTTTATGTTGTTTAACCTTGTGTTTATTTCTATTTCTATGTTTGCATTTGAGAGATTTTTAAAAAAAATAGAAGGTTTATTCTCAATGGTTCTTGTTTGTGTTTTTGTTTCAGGTGGATGAACGGGCGGTGCTCAAACACTTTGATTGGCCAGAGCAGAAGGCTGATGCTCTTCGTGAAGCTGCATTTGCATATTGTGATCTGAAGAAGCTAGAATCTGAGGCTGCTTCGTCCTTCCGAGATGATTATCGGCAGCCATGTGGTCCTGCTCTCAAGAAGATGCAGGCTCTCTTGGAAAAGTACTTCCCAATTTAATAACTACTTTACTCATTAAAGTGAATTGAATGTTCATGTGCACCCACGGCCTTATAATTACACACACTAATGTTTGGGTTAAAAAATGGGCAATGACAGGTTGGAGCATGGGGTTTACAATATCTCAAGAATGAGGGAGTCAGCAACAAATAGATACAAAGTCTTCAAGATACCAGTACATTGGATGCTTGATAATGGTTTTATGAGTCAGGTAATTTCCATGATCCAACTGTGAAGTTACACGTGCTTATATTTAATGCAATCATAAAATCTATGACATTCATCAATAGGCTAGTACACAGCCAATTGTCTTCCATGTCAAATCCACTAATAGCCAAAAGTTGTTTCAATTACTTTAGATTGAGTCATCACTATAGTACTATATTTTATGGATTTCTAATAATTGTGAATCTTAATTTCATTTTGTCGGAAAGATACTACCAAAACATTTTAGAACATTTAAAAACTAATGTTTTGTTTCTTGGTAAAGTTATCCATGTTGTATATTCAAGAAGGTGCAGTGCTAGTAGCAAAATGACAAAGCAATACGTATACTTTTACTTCTGGGTCTCTGTGCACACCTGCAAGCGCGCACATGTGATCACCAGATCTCTAAAATCTATCTGCTTGTCTGCGTCTGATTATTAACTTGAACAAAACAAAAATAAAGATTCTCTTTTGTTGACTGTTAATTAATATCTTAGTAGTATTTAAATGGAACACTTAGAAGGATAATATAATACAATCTCTATGTTCAAAAATAATTACGTGATTAAAAAGGTAAAAAGCAAAAAGGGCATGTACTTACATGCTAATAAACCAAACACACATTCAGGAATGGGTAGCATGGTAGATAGATAACTATTACTAATTCTCTAGGTACATAGTTAAGAATTCTGATTATAGCTAATTTCATTTATTTCACATGCAATTTTATACTTGGCAGCTCAAGTTGGCATCTGTAAAATTAGCCATGAAGTACATGAAGAGAGTCTCTGCTAAACTCGAGACAGGTGGCGGTGGTCCTGAAGAAGAAGAACTCATTGTCCAAGGAGTTAGGTTTGCATTTCGTGTGCATCAGGTAATTCCTTCAATATATATCCCAACAATAATACAGTATAGGTACCTATTCTCTTACAGTATATATATATATAGGGACCATCTTAAGTAGTAACAATGAGTTGTGGAAATTTGGCAGTTTGCTGGAGGTTTTGATGTTGAGACAATGAGGGCATTCCAAGAATTGAGAGATAAAGCAAGATCATGCCATGTTCAATGTCACAGCCAGCAACAGAAATTTCTATGCAGGTCTGCAACATGCTAGAGCTGGAGCAAACTCATTGCTACACCCGTTTTTGCTGTAAAGATAGTGACATTTTGGTTGTGAATAGAATGGCAATAGTAGCAGCCAATGTTGATGCTGAATGTATTCATGATTCACCAATTCATTAATTATTGGGAAACAAGACAGTAAAATCAATTTGTTTCTTCCTTAGCAAATAGTATTGCTGTTGTGAATTCCCACCATAACGGATCTGCTTTAATCAAATCAACTTCCCCAATATAGAAATTTATATTATATTATATTTATAAGAACTCTTATAGTATTTTGTTTATATGATTCACTCATAGGGACTGAAATAATTGAATCAGTAATGATTTGATTGCAAGTTAAAGCTGTTACAATGTTAATAGTAAGGTTAAAAGGTTTACTCCATATCTTATCAATTCTAGGGAGATCTAATGGTTTGAATAAGTGAATATATCTAAATCATTAAATCTCCCTAGAATTGATAGGTAGAATGTGGAGTAAGTTTTTTAAACTCATTCTTGAATAAGTGAATCTCTTTCTAAATTAAATTAGAAAGTATCACAAGCTAAGGGAGATTTGGTAAGGTGAAGTCGTGTAGTGTCTATCAATTAACTTACAGCTTGCAAATTGTTATTTTCTATGGGTTCATAGGAGAAAATGTATTGGTGGGGAAAGTGTTTAAGTGTATTGGTTGGGGGAAAGGGTTTATGTGTTATGTGTATTGGTTGGGGAAAGGGTTTATGTGGGATGGGATTACATGTCCCCATTTATATCTCACTTGGTGTACCAAACCAATGAGAAAGTTCCATCCACTTAAAAAGAAAAATTATAAAAACAGAAATTAATATTTTAATATTATTTTGTGAAGTTTGATTGATCCAGGACAAAAAAATTATGGAATAGGTGAACATTTTCTGTTTATGTGTATTGGTTGGGGGAAGGGTTTAAGTGCATGATTAAACTTAGTTGCCGTGAGTACTTTACCATGGTATTGATATCTAACTATATCAGGGAGTCAGATTCTTTTCCTATAATTATAGGAAAATGTATTAAAAATTAATAACATTTATATCCTCTAATTTAGATTGAAGTTATAATTTTACTCTTAAAAATACACTATAAAATACAATTATCTTCTACAAAATACAGGTGTAAACTTGTTTTTCATCACTGCATTAATCCAATGAACATTTTTAATACTCTTTACTCACCTCTTACCTAAACTTACACTAATAGTGCATAATGAATGAGAGGAGGTGTCCTAGAGAAGAGGTATACCAAGTGTATATCAACCAAGAAAAAATATTTATAAAATTACATTTATACATTTGTACATAACTATTTATAAAATTACATATAATTTATACATGTGTTTACTATAATTATATGTTTTATTTTAAACAAAGAAAATAAATTATAATAAATTATAAAACACAACTAAAGTAAAAGTGCATAACTCACTTAAATAATTTTTTTTATAGAAAACACATAATTTAAAATAAGGTAATAAATTATATCAAACTACTGAGATTTATCCTTCAACTTAACTAACATTAAATATAACATCATTCCTTAACAAAAATACGGATCCAGACCCAATCCATAGCAGGTATGACATGTTGGTCTACTATTTTATTGGTGCCAGCAAAATTTAAGCAGACACAAGCAAATCTACATTATCTTAAGAGAAAAAATTATATCCCTTGCCAATTTTAAAACATGCATACAGTCTGCAGACAATGATGAATAATTAAAAAAATCATATTAATAAAATTAAATAAAGTAGTTAAAGATAAAAAAGATTAACAATTTTTTTGATATTTTATATAATGTTTAACAAATCACTTTACATTATAATTTTCTTAATGAGTTAAAAATCAAATTACATCATAATTTATTTGAATTTCTTCATTTTTTTTATATTAAATTATGCCTTCGGGCCACATGCTCCCCAACAAAAATGATGGCCCTCATTTTCCATTTTACCTTCTATACCCATTCTCATCCCTATTGAATTTAAGATTATTCACCATATGTGTATTCATTGTGTACTAATTATTAGTGTGAGACAATAATATTATCCTTATATAAAATTTTGCAACAATATTTTATAGAATGATATATCATTTTTATATATAATTTATAGAATGATATATCATTTTTGTATATAATTTATATATACTGCAAAATTTATTTGCACCAACTTTTTATGATTAAAATAATAATAAAGTTAATACACCTTGTCTTCTTCTTCGGAAGCTTCCACTTTCCGTCTATTTCCAATTAAATATATAATGAAAATATAAAAATTCAAATATATTTGCTACTTTATGAGTTCCTTTAAGTTATTTCATCAAAACAAAAATGTTATTTCGATAATGAACAAAATCCAATGTACTATATTCAAAATATAAATAAAACCCACACGCTTGATAACTACTAATAAAATAAAGTTATATAACATGGTATTTTTCAAATTAAAAACTTTCTTTTATTTATTTAAGAGTGAGTATCAATTTTTTTCTCTCAAAATTTTAACATATATCAGTTTGATCTCTAAAAAATTATAAAATTCAAAATGGTCTCAAATGCATCAAATGTAAGTCAAATTAATCATTGTCAAATGTTATAGAACATGTTAGAATGACTAATTTAACTTACCATTATGCTTTTTGGTACTCTTGAATTTTTTCAATTTTTGAAGAAAGTGATATTAATTCATAATTCAGTTTTGTGATAGTTAGTTTATTCTAAATATAGTAATGCAGTTAGTCGTGAGCAACTATATATATCGAGTGTAGTTTGTAATGGAACATGTGAGTTTTGAAATCACTGCAGAGGGGGAGTTAGTTCACATGGCATTATTAGAAGAAATGGAACATGTGAGTTTTGATGATGCAATAAAACACAACCATTGGTTGGAGGCAATGAAGGAAGAACTCAAGTCCATTGAGAAGAATCATACTTGGGAACTCATTCAATTATCAAGTGACAAGAAAGCTATTACATTAAGATGAGTTTACAAGGCAAAAGTAAATCCAAAAGGAGAAGTAACAAATTTTAAAGCTAGGCTTGTTGCAAAGGGATTCTTACAAAAACAAGGCTTAGACTATGATGAAGTCTTTGCACCTGTTGCAAGAATGGAAACCATAAGATTGGTAGTGAC
This sequence comes from Lupinus angustifolius, assembly GCF_001865875.1. Taxonomy (NCBI): domain Eukaryota; kingdom Viridiplantae; phylum Streptophyta; class Magnoliopsida; order Fabales; family Fabaceae; genus Lupinus; species Lupinus angustifolius. Next base: position 16,295,994 of record NC_032027.1, on the reverse strand, counting down.
ATTGGCAAGTTATCATGGGTGGACAATCCAACAGATGGATGTTAAGTCAGCTTTTCTTAATGAAAGTGTACACAAAAGGGTCAAGTTTAAATGGTTTGCTCATAATCTGCTTGTATGTTGAGGATCTGTTGGTGAATGAAGCAAGGTAGATGAAATCGAGGCATTTAAAGAGAGCATGAAGGCATAATTTGAGATGAGTGACCTAGGGAACCTTCCCTACTTCCTAGGAATTGAGTTCATAAGAACTAAGGATGAGATCTTCATGCACCAGAAAAAGTACTCCACTGATATACTAGAGAGGTTTCAGATGCAAACTTGCAACTCTGCTTCAACTCCTATTGAATCAGGGAACATATCACAAACTCTTGAAGAAGAGAATCAACTTGCAGATAAAACTCTCTATAGGCAAATGATTGGATGCTTGAGATATGTCTGCAATACAAGACCTGACATGGCATATGGTGTAGGAGTTGTCAGTAGACATATGGAAACACCTAAGAAGACTCATCTACTAGCAGCAAAGAGGTTACTCAGGTATCTAAAGGGAACAGTTGAGCTTGGCTTACTACTTCCCTGCAAAACCAGCAATCTCAATCACGAAATGTTTGGATTTAGTGATGCTGACTGGTGTGGAGATAAAGCTGACAGGAAGAGCACAACAGGGTATTTGTTTTTGCTTGGAAATGCTCCAATCTCTTGGTGCTCAAAGAAGCAAGATGTGGTTGCCTTATCTTCTTGTGAAGCAGAATAAATTACTGCTTGTATGGCTGCTTGTCAGGTGTTATGGCTTGAAACTTTACTTGAAGAACTGAAGATAAGAAATGAAAAGATTATGGTATTGTTTGTGGATAACAAATCAGCAATAAACCTTGCTAAAAATCCAGTTTCACATGGCAGGAGTAAACACATTGAGATTTCATTTCTTAAGAAGTCAAGTAAGCAAAAGGGAGATTGAAGCTTGATTTATGCAAAAGTGAAGTGCAGCTAGCTGACATCCTAACTAAACCTTTGAAGAAGGAGAGATTTGAGATGTTGAGAATCAAAATAAGAGTATTGGCAGTAAAGGGAAACTGAATTAAGGAGGGATGTTAATTCATAATTCAGTTTTGTGATAGTTAATTTACTTTCTAAGTATAGTAACGCAGTTAGTTGTGAGCAACTATATATATCAAGTGTAGTTTGTAATCTAACTAGTTGGTTCTTGTTTCCTTTGTTCTTCAATTCACACAACAAGTGACATACCTTAAATATAAAAAATGAAGATCTCGTGAGAAAAGTTAAGGCAATAGTGCTGTAAACTTTACTCAATCAATTTGAATGAAGTAGTGTTAGAGGCAAATCTTTCCATTGTGGTAGTGTTTAGGCACCAAATTATTATAGTTGCTTGCTCTTATAAGCACCATCACCCAACTTCATAAATTGTACTTTTTCCCAGAAGTTACTCACTTTTCTGAGTACTCCAACGCTTTAAGAGAAAAGACATAACTTAAGATATAGCCAATAAAATGTAAATACAATCTGAAACGTACTAAAGAATGAACTAAAAGCACCAATGCTCTAAAACACATTTTAATGCAGCATAAAATTTTGTTGACATTTTAGTAAAGCATGCAACAATCAAGAAAAATATGCCATTTAAGTGAATTCTTGTGCCAAAGATAGTTAGTTATAAGTAATATCAATGGTTACAGAATAGGATTTAAGTGTGATAGGGATTAAGGATTGAAAGAAAGAGAATACGTTTTTTAAATAAGAAGATAGAGCATTGAAGATCATACTTACAATCAATTATGAGTTTTTAATGTAATTGATGTCATTTGTTTATTATTTCCTTTTTAAATTTGAAAAACAAGTAATCAATAATTTTGGTTTTTTAATAACTTTAAAGGATTACAAAATATAGTATGATATGCTTATCTTTCCTTCATTTCGAATTCTTGAGGCAAGTGAGCATGAGAAAAATTGTGCTAGAAAAAAAGGATTCACATATTTATAGATATAGGACTGATATGATCAATCACAAGACAAATTGAATTATATTTAGTTTAAGTTCATAATTTTTATGATCAATTCAATTGTATAAAGTTATGAATTCACTGAATCTGGATGAGGAAATAATCTAGGTTTTTAGAGTATTATAACAAGAGAAAAATATATATCGACAGTGTAAAATTTTTATATATCATTAGGGTATCATCTACTATATATTCATATATAATTATCATTGTTTTTTTTATAAATAATAGTGGATGATATAATAAATATGTATAAATATACATATATATTACACTCTTGTAATAAAATAGTAGTTGAAATTTTGGCAAACGGAGAAGGAAATATTCAGTTTATCAAAACAATTTGCAAACTAATTAACACATAACCGATTATTGATTTATATGATACACATTTGATTTCATTTTAAGTAAATATTTGAGTTTGATTCTCGTGAAAACAAAATCTACTCTAAAAAGCGCATCAATCCCAAAATACTAGATAAAATTAGTTTCCGTGAAAACATGATATATGTAGCTAAAGAAAACTAATTTCTAAACGCCTAAAAAGATACAATGAAAAGCAAATTATAAATACATGTGAAAAAGATATATGCATTGACAGTGTACAAGATTTATATACTGTCATTGTATGATCCACCATTTGATGTTTAATTATTGTTGACTTTTCAAAGAAAGTAATCCAAATGAAGGGTGAATAATAGTGTGCATGTGTATAAATCTTTACACTGACAGTGTACAAATTTTACACTCTAAATACATATGGAACAAATACATATTTTCACAAACTCAAGTACTTGAAGTCTGAATTGGACTTTAGTTTATTAATTCGTAGATAGACAAATAAACCTGAACATCATGAACCGTAGAGATGTAAAATCTCTTGTATTAAAATGTTTAAATTATGTACATTATGTGTAGTTGCGATTTTCTAGAAATATGATCACCAAATCCGAAATTCGATGTATCCCATGTACGTGTCAAATTAGTGCATTCAAATTCAAATTATAAAAAAAACGGGTTTCATCAAATCTCGATTTTGATTTATCTCAGTTAATACCAAATTCATTTAAATTTTAAATAGTTCATGATCTTCACTGGTCAATGATTTTGTGGAATGATAGAGAATAATCCTTTTAAACAAATGTTCATAAACAACAAATATCATATATATCAAAATAAGGGATTCCGATTTGGATATGCATTATCAAATTTTCACTATATAAAAAAAATATGATCCATGATTATCAACAATTAAGTGTAAATATTTATATCAATTCTTTTATATAAAAAAATCATCATGGTGCATCATTTTTTCATATTATTCAAACACAATATTATTGAGGCGATTCTAATTCTTAATTCCAAAACCTACAATTGTGATGACTAATCATTAAATGTGTAAAGATTTAAAATAACGTATGTTTAAAAGGAAATATTGTTTATTAACAATATGAAGATTGTATCATATATTAAAAAAATAATGAAAATACAATTACTTGATAAAACTAATGATTAGCAACCCGTGCATTGATCGAGATAAAGCTAAAAACTAATTAAAGGATAAGATGAGATATGCTAATGCATTACCTTAGAGAACTTTGTTAGTTGTTACAGATATTCCAAATTTAAAGGGTCCAATGATAAATAGAGGTGAAGTTAATAAAAATTAAGAAGCCATTCATTACTAAGAAAAAAAGAAAGAAGCCAATCCTTTCTTGCAAAAATATTGGTGTTCTTGATTCCTATTTCCAAAACCCCAAGGTAATGCTCTCCTCTTCTTCAATGAATTTTTGTTTGGATAAGTCCTCTTCAATGGATTTTGTAGTGCAATGCTTCAATTTATGAGCATGTTTTGGTGTTCTTGATATTAGTGAGTGTATACTTCTATTCACCTTGAAGTAGATGATAGTTTTATTGTGCTTTTCAACGAGTGCCACAAAGTGATGGGAGTTTCACAAATCTTATTAGTAAAACTTTATTAGGAAAAACTATAGCCTCATATCTTCACCTATTTTTGCTTCTTATTAATGTTGTTTTTTGCTATTGTGAACACAATCACCGAGTTTTTTTTTATATTTTTGTATACTATTGAGGTGTAAAAATCTTATTTCATGATATAATATTTTACTTGTATTTCTTGATTCTTTTTATATGCGGTAGAAGTCTTTCTATCCCGATGGGATCCAAGATTGCAATTATTCATGCTCCTACAATTAGATGATAGTGGGGCTTTATTCTTTGTTTGTTTTGTTTCTTGCGAACAAAAATAATAGGAATTTTAACCTTTAAGATGTTATTTCAGCACAAGTCATAGATCGGTTCATAGATATTTTATAGTATTCTCATACATGCAGTTGTACATTTTTTAAACTATGTTAAACTTTGGTCATTGAATAGATGCTTATTTCACTCATAACATTCTCATATCACCTTTTTTTTTCTACACTCTTTTTATCCTTACTTACAACTATTGATCCAAAGATTTTTTCTCCTATGAAAGCAGCAATATATAGATGCTTATTGATTATTGTAAAGCATATGTGAAAAATAGTTTGGAAAAGGAGGTGCAAGATGATAACTTTTCTTTCATTTCTTGTGCTTACATGAATTGGGTTGCTGAAAGTGTTGTTAATTTTCTATTTCTGGTAAACTTATTAACTTGTTTTACATTTAGATCTATGGAGCAGATTGAAATGTTAGAGGCAGTTTCTAACGAATGTGAAATGACATGGAAACTGCAATGGTCTACTTTGCCACATGATCTGCTATCACAAATTATTGATAGGTTAGGGCTTATTGAGTTTCTGAGTTTCCATGGTGTCTGCAAAGATTGGCGCATCGCTTCTATGAGATCTTCACCTGAAGAAAAATCTAGAGATCTTTGGTTTCTTATATATGGTGAAGGTTCTAATTGTTCTCTCTTAAGCAAGCAAGATAAACTCTACAACATTGAGCTTCCAGAATTGGTTGGTGCTACATGTCTTGCATCTTATAAGGGATGGTTGCTTTTATTTTGCAATGGTGCAATGTTCTTCTTTAGTCCTTTCTCAAGAGCAAAAATTGATGTACCAAATTGTCCTATCACTGAATTATCTGACCATGTTGCAGCATTTTCATGTGACCCAACATCTCAGAACTGCATCATTGCTGTGATTAGCCGCACAAGTGATGAAGAATTAGAGCTTCACATGCTTTTCAAGGGAAGTAGCCAATGGTCTAAGTGCAACTTTTCTTGTGATAAACCTAATCTAAATACAATAAGAGGTGCCATGTTTCATAATGGAGAATTTAACTTTTTGGATCGGTTTGAAGGGTTAGTTACATTCGATGCTTGCAAAAACAAAGAATGGAATAGTTATCGTCTAGTTAAGAATGATAAATCTGTGAAGAATGTGTTGGATTACTATATACAAAGAGATTATTGTGTAGTGAAGGATATTAAGAGAAAAATGGAACTTGAGGATAATGTTTCCATTACAACATGTGGGACATTTCACCTTAGGGGTAAACATAACATTCTAGTTCCAGGAGAGACAATTGAGGCAGCAGAAGGATCTGAAAGTACCAACAACCTTAAAGGGGTTTGGATTCAACCAAGATACTTTCACATTGAACCAAACCAAAGCTGGTAACTTGTTTGGTATTTTCACTTTATCTACTTTTCATTTTGCTTATCTGTTTTTTTGGGTTTATTTGAAACTTTAGATTTTAGATCAAAACGATGTTACCTTATGTCTACGGATTTGGAGCACATATATTTTTTTGCCACTTGTATGGCTTTGTTTTATGGTTGGTCTAATATTCCCATCAAATTGTGAATATGTGCATGCAAACAATTTTTTATGAGCAAAATAATTGTATTAATAAAGTGGAAGAGTTACCCAAATATAAATAATGGACTCAAATAAAAAATCTAATAGGTAGTACTAACTGCACTAGAAATACAAGACTAAGAATATTTACACCATTAGCTAAAATTACAAGTGAGAAATCATTTCCTAGTAGAAAACCACTTCAATGATCTTCCTTATATTATCAAGTTCAATATGTATATGGAGCTATGTGAATATAGTCTCATTCCTTATCAACCAAATAAAGCAAGCTCTTGTGTACAAAGGGTCATTCCTTATCACTCCTTTTTCTCAATCCAAGAACTTGGAGCTTGGACTAGTATGTCATCATTTGAAATATTGTTCATGTATTGTTCAACCTCTCTCACCACTCTTTTGTGTGATGATTATGAGTGATGTGTATTTGAGATGAGGAACAAAGAAAGTGTGGTTGGAGAAGGTGGGGATGGAGGAAGAGGGATTGGTTTGGACTTCACCGGTTTTGACCTCTATTGATGTGTTTTGACTGATTTGGTGAACCCATTTGAATCCTTCATAATTCATGTTAGCATCTAATTACTCCCTAAATCTTAAATTACCATTTCAGTCTTTACATTTTAAAATTGTGACCCATATTGCTACATTTGTCAGCATATATCACACGCTACCTACAAATTTGAAGTTTTTCACGTAGGAAAATCTTTACCCAATCATCAAAATGACTTCATTTGGAAAGGTGAGTTTACATCTTCTGTTTTGAAAGACGTTCATTTGTAGCTTCAAGTTGATGAGCTAAAACCTACAACAATCATTAAGTCTTTGAACATGCATGATGCTATTGGTCATAGAACTATTGGTTCTGAGATATAGAGGATGATATGGTTTGCATGTTGTGTGGTCTATATGGATGCTAATGAATTTTATGCATATAATGGATCTCATTCAAGTCCAATTTTGGTGTTGGTTTCAATCAAAGTAGCTCCAACTTCTTTACTTTTTACTAATTGGTGAAATAACCCAATTACTTGTATTTCTATATCGTCTAAAATGATCAATTTATGATCTTTATCTTGTATCGGGTTAACACCTCTTTGTGTTTCTTTAATATATTTTCTCTTTATTTTACTCCATGAAATATTTTTACATGTACTCTATTACTCCCTAATTCATCACTTCTCATTTCTGAATTACACCTAAGGTCTTCTCCTTCTTAGTACACATCCAAAATTTAAGGGATCTTAACACATCTTATGAATCTGCAACGCGGACTTTGAAGTTCCTAAATGTCACATACAGCTCCCATATTAAGTGCAAGATCAACTTAAAATTAGTAGGTCAAAAGTATAATGAGTATGAAAAACAAGTAAACCAAATTGTACATACGTTAATGTAACTCATATTAGTTGTATCATTGTTAATTAAGACAGTATTATATACCTGAGATACACAATAGATAATTGTCAAAGACAACACCCAAAAGATATATAATTTCAAAGGCATCACTCTGAAAAATTATAATACAAAAAATAGAAGATATATGTGAAACCACAACAACATAGGTATTCCTATTTACCATGTTTAACAATGTGTCATGTCACCTATTCTATCATCATTAATAGACATAGGTTGACAAATAGAGTAACATGGGTTATGATTTTGAAAAGTGGAGAATGAAATGATAATTTAAATTTATTAAAAATTAATTTAATGCATAGAGAAATCATGATTCATGAAGGACTCAAACAAGGGTTTATTCTTTTTTTTAACTTTTGCATGTACACCCCTAAGGGTGTTACTTATAAGTGCATATTCCACTTATTCTAAACTAAATTTTGGTGTATTTTTACTTCAAATTATTCACACATAGACTTTTAAAGTATAAATTATTAGTAGTATATAATTAACAAAATCTCTCTCATCAATGTATCAATTGCATATTATTTACATGAATTGAGTGTGAAAAGTAGGAGAAAAGCATTTCGCTCAGCGAGAAAGAAAGGACTCATTCAACGAGAATAAATTAGGAAATTTAGAATTGTAGAACGTCACAACTTGCTCAACAAGCATCCTATCATTGAGCGTAACGAGCTTATATGGAGGTCGTCGTTCAAAAAAATTAATCGATCTTGTGCAGCACTTTAAAAGCAAAATACATTCAATTTTGGAACTCTATCTTTTCTCCATTTCTTCATTTTCGCTTTCTTATATTTATGTCTTTATTTTGAAGGCTTTTGCAACCCATGTGGGAGAGAGAAAGATATTTGAAGATTAAATGCAATGTAACCTTGTAGAGCTCACTTTGGTGCTCCTTCATGAAAGTCATATTTGCTTCTCCATTTTGTTGGTTACCATATAAATGAGTAACCTACCCCTCTATTGTCAGAATTAGATGTAATTATTCACTTTAATGTATCTATTATGATTCATTTCAATATATTCATGTTTTATGCAATGATTTCTATGGTTTATTCTTATTCTTAATGTTTGTTACTTAAAACATGATTTTAGATGTTGAATGTGTTTTTTGCAAATCACATGTTTGAATCTAGACTAGAATATATCATCAAATGTATCTAATTTTTAGTTTTGTTATCATGGAAATGAGTAGGTAACTCATTTGTTATGAAGATCAGATGTAGTTATTCACTTTAATGTATCTATTATGATTTGTTTAATATACTCATATTTATGCAATGATTTATTCTTGTTCTTAATGTTTGTTTTAGATTAGGCACTTAAAGAATGGTTTTAGATGTTGAATGTGTTTTTGGAAATCCCATAATTAAGTTTAAACAAGAGTATAACATCAAATATATCTAATTTTTAGTACCAGAGATAGAGTGATGAATGAATATAACATCCAAGCTTCTTACAAGTAAATTTATTAATCATTAAAAGAATTAAAACTTTGGGAATGAGTTGTTTATCTTCTCATTAGCATACTAATGATGCTAGCTAGTAATGATGATGAGGAAACCAAAGTTATGCAGTTTTTATGAGTTAAATCATTTGGACATTGAAATGTTGAGTATCAAAATATAATTACAATACTTTTATCACATTTATTCTTTATTCTAGTTTCTAGTTTCTAGTTATTTAATTCCAAAAATAAAATCACTTGTAAAATACCTTAGTTTAAGACCATCATTATTGTCTAATGCTCACTATTACTAAGTTCATATAGATATGATAATTCTTTATACTTATTTGTGACAAATCGATTTAGTATTATTTATTTGTGGGTTAGTAGTTATGACTTCATTGATAGAAAATAATATTTTCTAAATTTAAAATTTAAGTTTAGCAACAAACAAGTTATTTCAAGGTTTAATTTCTTAAAACGTTGAATTTAGCAAGGTTTAAAATGTTGACTTTTCAAATTATTTCATTTCTTAAAACATTGATTTTATAACACTGTTACTCAGGTTGTTGATTTTTTTTTAAAAAGTACAAGCGATAAAAATATATAAAATTGGCATTAACCAAGAGAAAAATGTAAAGTACAAGGGTGGAGATGCAGGGGATCGAACCCTGTACCTCTCGCATGCAAAGCGAGCGCTCTACCATTTGAGCTACATCCCCATGATACTTGGAATGAGACAACGGCTATATTAGAATATGAATAGGAGGTTGATCAATAAAATTCAAGATTTCAACTGTAATTTGAAAGTTCCATTATCAACGTTAAGGCATAACTAAATCAAAGTAGAAAATAAATTTTTTTGCTGGAAAAAAATTAAAGGGTATTATCATTCAACTAAAAGCTATGTTATAGCATTATCCGAGAATAAGAGAAGAGTATTGAAACTAAAGGTCGTTATTTCTATCAAGTACTTCATAAAATAGTATAAAAGAAGGCTATCCAAAAGAAGAAGAAGGGAACCCATAAATGATATAATTCGAATATGAGACAACATGGGCATTGGGCACAAAAGGAGTAGTCTCAATTTACTCAACTCACTTCTAAGCAAAACCTTAATTGCCAATAGTGTTGTGACCATGGCAACAAGTCCTGCCTAAAAATAGAAATAGCAAAGAAGATTTGAGAGACGAAAAAGAGATTATTATTGTTTTGGTATGTTTCAAAAATGGAGAAGATATTATTATTGTCTTGGTATGTTTCAGAAATGGAGAAGAGATGAGTTAAGGATTAATATTGTAGTTATAGAAATCTCGACTAAAATGAATGTTTTTTTGAAGCTCATGGGGATAGAATAAAATGATACAAAAAGATCTTGATTTTATACTTTTAATTTAAAAAAGTTATGACCGGAATTATGTCGTTTAGATGTGAGTAAATATTTTTTGGCATAAACCTCTATGTATGTGCAAGTATGAAGATAATGTATCATGACACCGATTTTGTCATCGTTAATAGATATAGGACGACAAATAGAGTAAAATGGATTACTATTTTGAAAAGTGAAGAATGAAATATTAATTTAAATTTATTAAAAGCTAATCTCATCCTTAGAGAAATCATGAAGGACCCAAATGAATGTTGACTCTTTTTTTAAACTTTTCCTTGCACATCTTTAAGGGGAGCACATCTGTTGTTCCATAATCAATGTCCATGTGCCATAAGTTAGAATGATCAAAAAAATATTTAAAAATCAAGTTTTAATTTAATATAAATGACACGTAAAATGACCCTAGGTGTAGACAACAAAATGTGTACTCATCTTTAATGGTGTTATTTATAAGTGCATATTCCACTTATTCTAATTTAAATTTTGTCATATTTTTACTTCAAATTGCTCACACTTCTACACTTTTAAATTATAAATTGTTGTAGTATACAATTAACAAAATCTCTCTCATGAATATATCAATTGCATATTATTTACATGAATTGAGATGTGAAAAGGACGAGAATAACCAAAGCATCTCGTTCAACAAGAAATAAAGGGCTCGCTCAACGAGAATCAATCATAGAATTTAGAATTCCAGAACATCACAACTTGTTCAACGAGCATCCCGCCATTGAGCATGACGAGCTTATATGGAGGTCATCGTTCAACAAGATTAATCGATATTGTGCAGCACTTAATACATTCATTTTTAGAACTCTATCTTCCTCCATTTCTTCATTTTCGATTTCTTATATTTATGTTTGTAGTATTAAAGCTTTTGCAACCCATTAGAGACTGAGAAGGATTTGAAGATTAAATACAATATAACTTTGTGGAGCTCACTATAGTACTTTTTCATGGATGGTTTTCATTTCCGCTTCTCTGTTTTGTTGGTTATCATAAAAATGAGTAACTAACCCCTCTATTGTCAAGATTAGATGTAGTTATTCACTTTAATATATCTATTATGATTCATTTTAGTATATTCATGTTTTATGAAATGATTGATATGGTTTATTCTTGTTCTTGATGTTTGTTTTAGTTTTGCCACCTAAAGCATGATTTTAGATGTTGAATGTGTTTTTGGAAAACACATGTTTGAATCTAAACTAGAATAACTCTTCAAATTAAATGTGTCTAATTTTTAGTTTCGTTACCATAGAAATGAGTAACTAACCCCTTTATTATGAGGATCAGATGTATTATTCACTTTAATGTATTTATTATGATTCATTTTAATATACTCATGTCTATGCAAGGATTTCTATAGTTCACTCTTGTTCTTAATGTTTGTTTTATTTTTGTCACCTAAAGCATGATTTTAGATGTTGAATGTGTTTTCAGAAATAATGTAAAATCTATATACTGACAGTATAAATATTTATACATAGTCAATGTATCATCCACTATTTATTTGTATTAGTTTTTTAAAAGTCAATGATGATTAGAAATAATTGTGAATGATACAGTAATAGTATAAAAAATTCTTACACTATCAGTACATACATCTTTTCTCTTTTAGAAATCCTATGATTAAATTTGAACTAGAATATATCATCAAATGTGTCTAATTTTTAGTAATAGAGATAGATTGATAAATCAACATAACATCCAAGTTTATTACAAGAATCATTAAAAGTATTAAAGGTTTGGGAATGAGTTGTTTAGCTAGAAATGATGATGAGGAAACAAAAATGTATACAGTTTTTATGAGTTAAATCATTTAGACGTTGAAATGTTGAGTATTGAAATATAATTACAATACTTTTTATCATTCTTTATATAGTTTCTAGTTGTTTAATTCCAAAATTAAAATCACTCGTGAAAAACCTTAGTTTAAGACCATTATTATTGTCTAATGCCTAATAATGGTTATAATAGTTTTTATACACAAATCGATTTGGTATTTCATTGAAATATTTGTGGGTTATTAGTTATGACTTCATTGATAGAAAGGAATGTCTTATAAGTTTAAAATTTAAGAGACTTATTTGAAACAAAAAACTGAATAACTTACAACAAAAAAATGTAAGAGTTTTGCCATAAATTTATAGAATGAGATGATTTAAATTATATGAGATTGAGAATGTTATTTAGAGTGATTTTATATCTTATATCCAATCAAATTAAATATAGGAATTATTGATATATTATTAAAATTATCAAATTACAAATCCTTTTCAATTTTGTATTTACAATCATTCGTTCCTAATTTAAAAAATTATTTCATTTCTATATAAACTTCATTTTAGCAACAAACAAGTTATTTCAAATAGTATTATTAATACCGTAGTTATCAAACTGGTTAGAGTATTAATATAGTGGTATAGCGGTTTAATCGATGATTCACTAATTAAATCGCATACTGACGAAATTAGATATAAAAATATAATATATTATTATGAATGTTGAAATATCAAAAGAAATCAATATTTTTTTAATTTCATTATAAAAATAATTTTAAATAAAAACCAGTCGGTATGGCCGGTACGGTTCAACTGAAAATCGGCCAGTATAACTAGTTTTGGCCGGTTTTAATCGATATGATTGCATGATCGATATAATTATTGTACCATACTAGTATTAAGACTGGTTTACTGATTGAACCAGTCGGCACAACCGGTTTTTATAACACTGATTTCAAGGTTTAATTTCTTAAAACATTGAATTTATCAAGGTTTAAAATGTGGAGTTTTCAAATTATTTCATTTCTTACAACATTTATTTTATAAAACTGTTACTCAGGTTGTTGATATTTCTTTAAAAAAAATACAAGCGATAGAAATATAAAAAATTGGCACTAACCAAGAGAAAAATGTAAAGTACAAAGAAGAGATGAGTTAAGGATTAATATTGTAGTTATAGAAATCTCGACTAAAATGAATGTTTTTTTGAAGCTCATGGGGATAGAATAAAATGATACAAAAAGATCTTGATTTTATACTTTTAATTTAAAAAAGTTATGACCGGAATTATGTCGTTTAGATGTGAGTAAATATTTTTTGGCATAAACCTCTATGTATGTGCAAGTATGAAGATAATGTATCATGACACCGATTTTGTCATCGTTAATAGATATAGGACGACAAATAGAGTAAAATGGATTACTATTTTGAAAAGTGAAGAATGAAATATTAATTTAAATTTATTAAAAGCTAATCTCATCCTTAGAGAAATCATGAAGGACCCAAATGAATGTTGACTCTTTTTTTAAACTTTTCCTTGCACATCTTTAAGGGGAGCACATCTGTTGTTCCATAATCAATGTCCATGTGCCATAAGTTAGAATGATCAAAAAAATATTTAAAAATCAAGTTTTAATTTAATATAAATGACACGTAAAATGACCCTAGGTGTAGACAACAAAATGTGTACTCATCTTTAATGGTGTTATTTATAAGTGCATATTCCACTTATTCTAATTTAAATTTTGTCATATTTTTACTTCAAATTGCTCACACTTCTACACTTTTAAATTATAAATTGTTGTAGTATACAATTAACAAAATCTCTCTCATGAATATATCAATTGCATATTATTTACATGAATTGAGATGTGAAAAGGACGAGAATAACCAAAGCATCTCGTTCAACAAGAAATAAAGGGCTCGCTCAACGAGAATCAATCATAGAATTTAGAATTCCAGAACATCACAACTTGTTCAACGAGCATCCCGCCATTGAGCATGACGAGCTTATATGGAGGTCATCGTTCAACAAGATTAATCGATATTGTGCAGCACTTAATACATTCATTTTTAGAACTCTATCTTCCTCCATTTCTTCATTTTCGATTTCTTATATTTATGTTTGTAGTATTAAAGCTTTTGCAACCCATTAGAGACTGAGAAGGATTTGAAGATTAAATACAATATAACTTTGTGGAGCTCACTATAGTACTTTTTCATGGATGGTTTTCATTTCCGCTTCTCTGTTTTGTTGGTTATCATAAAAATGAGTAACTAACCCCTCTATTGTCAAGATTAGATGTAGTTATTCACTTTAATATATCTATTATGATTCATTTTAGTATATTCATGTTTTATGAAATGATTGATATGGTTTATTCTTGTTCTTGATGTTTGTTTTAGTTTTGCCACCTAAAGCATGATTTTAGATGTTGAATGTGTTTTTGGAAAACACATGTTTGAATCTAAACTAGAATAACTCTTCAAATTAAATGTGTCTAATTTTTAGTTTCGTTACCATAGAAATGAGTAACTAACCCCTTTATTATGAGGATCAGATGTATTATTCACTTTAATGTATTTATTATGATTCATTTTAATATACTCATGTCTATGCAAGGATTTCTATAGTTCACTCTTGTTCTTAATGTTTGTTTTATTTTTGTCACCTAAAGCATGATTTTAGATGTTGAATGTGTTTTCAGAAATAATGTAAAATCTATATACTGACAGTATAAATATTTATACATAGTCAATGTATCATCCACTATTTATTTGTATTAGTTTTTTAAAAGTCAATGATGATTAGAAATAATTGTGAATGATACAGTAATAGTATAAAAAATTCTTACACTATCAGTACATACATCTTTTCTCTTTTAGAAATCCTATGATTAAATTTGAACTAGAATATATCATCAAATGTGTCTAATTTTTAGTAATAGAGATAGATTGATAAATCAACATAACATCCAAGTTTATTACAAGAATCATTAAAAGTATTAAAGGTTTGGGAATGAGTTGTTTAGCTAGAAATGATGATGAGGAAACAAAAATGTATACAGTTTTTATGAGTTAAATCATTTAGACGTTGAAATGTTGAGTATTGAAATATAATTACAATACTTTTTATCATTCTTTATATAGTTTCTAGTTGTTTAATTCCAAAATTAAAATCACTCGTGAAAAACCTTAGTTTAAGACCATTATTATTGTCTAATGCCTAATAATGGTTATAATAGTTTTTATACACAAATCGATTTGGTATTTCATTGAAATATTTGTGGGTTATTAGTTATGACTTCATTGATAGAAAGGAATGTCTTATAAGTTTAAAATTTAAGAGACTTATTTGAAACAAAAAACTGAATAACTTACAACAAAAAAATGTAAGAGTTTTGCCATAAATTTATAGAATGAGATGATTTAAATTATATGAGATTGAGAATGTTATTTAGAGTGATTTTATATCTTATATCCAATCAAATTAAATATAGGAATTATTGATATATTATTAAAATTATCAAATTACAAATCCTTTTCAATTTTGTATTTACAATCATTCGTTCCTAATTTAAAAAATTATTTCATTTCTATATAAACTTCATTTTAGCAACAAACAAGTTATTTCAAATAGTATTATTAATACCGTAGTTATCAAACTGGTTAGAGTATTAATATAGTGGTATAGCGGTTTAATCGATGATTCACTAATTAAATCGCATACTGACGAAATTAGATATAAAAATATAATATATTATTATGAATGTTGAAATATCAAAAGAAATCAATATTTTTTTAATTTCATTATAAAAATAATTTTAAATAAAAACCAGTCGGTATGGCCGGTACGGTTCAACTGAAAATCGGCCAGTATAACTAGTTTTGGCCGGTTTTAATCGATATGATTGCATGATCGATATAATTATTGTACCATACTAGTATTAAGACTGGTTTACTGATTGAACCAGTCGGCACAACCGGTTTTTATAACACTGATTTCAAGGTTTAATTTCTTAAAACATTGAATTTATCAAGGTTTAAAATGTGGAGTTTTCAAATTATTTCATTTCTTACAACATTTATTTTATAAAACTGTTACTCAGGTTGTTGATATTTCTTTAAAAAAAATACAAGCGATAGAAATATAAAAAATTGGCACTAACCAAGAGAAAAATGTAAAGTACAAAGATGGAGATGCAGGGGATCGAACCCTGTACCTCTCGCATGCAAAGCGAGCGCTCTACCATTTGAGCTACATCCCCTTATACTATTTGTTGATACAACGATATTATTGGAATATGAACTTTAGGTTGATCTTATCCTTTTAGTTTGGATGATAAAAAGATAAAGGGTTGTTTGATTGAACATTGAAGAGAGAAGCAGATAACGGGTTTGAATATGGCAATGACTATGGCTATGGTTTCTCCTTGGATAAGCACCAACACCAACACCACTCGTTCTTCTCTCACACTCTTCACTACTTCCAGACCAATAACAACAATATCTTCACTCTCTTTCAATTCCTCTCCTCTTCTTCATTCCTCCTTCATCTCTTCTTCCTCTCTTTCTTTCCCTTCCTCTCTTTCAGGTTTCTAACTTTTCTTCTTCCTTCCTTTTTCATTGTAATTGCTGTACTTTATGTGTTTGATTGAATACTGTTTTGAAGTCTATTATTGAAACTATTGTTTGAATTTATCTCACTGTTAAGGTTTGTCACTGGGATTGGATTTGGCATCGAATGTTGGAGGTAGAGGAGGAAAGCGACGCGGTCTAGTTGTAAGGGCAGGGAAAGCTGCTCTTTGTCAAACCAAGAGAAGTAGATCACGGAAATCATTGGCACGTACACATGGCTTTCGCAGACGGATGAGGACAACTGGTGGAAGAGCTATCTTGAAACGTCGTCGTGCCAAGGGACGCAAAATACTTTGCACCAAGACTCATTCAAATAGCGGCAAATAAGTGTTTCATTTTAGTGAGTAAATGTATTTTCATTCTTGTTAACTTGTCTGAATTTCAACCTTTTCTCTTTTCCTCACACTGGTTTTGTTGTAAGCAATTTATGTTTGGAAGTTGTGTTTAATTTTTAATCTCCACTTTTGTTTCTGTTCTATAATAACTCTTGCTATGTTGCATTGTTGCTCCAAATATGTTTGTTGAAAATTTGCACAGAGCAGTGCTCACACTGGATTGTGATTTTTGTATAGATGGATGAAATCTCACTCTAAATCAACGAGTGAATTTAGGACTGAATTAGTGTGGTACTGTCGTTACTAGTCTTGACTCTTCATGTTGAATTTAGGACTGAATTTAGGAAATGTTATCCCATGTGGTCATGGTAATAACTGTTAACTACTAAGAGAGTGCGGAACTCCAGTAATTCATGTCGTTATCGGTGTCCCTAGTTGTTCTCTATGCAGAAACGTTCAATCAAAGCTTTACAAATCTGCATATGAACTATTAACTCCACCTTTATTTTAGTGGATATATTACTGTGCAAATCTGTGGGTGGATATGGAGGTCTGATGACCAGTGAGGAAGACTAATCCTTTGACCACCTTATGTGGATATCGTCGATAATACACAGCATATAGCTAATTTAATAGAACTCATTAATCTGTGTATTGGATTACGAATTGCGAGAAATCGAGGATATAACATATAAACACTAACAGATTTCAAGACAGAAGTTATCCTATAGATGGAAGTTTCTAAGTGATGTTGCAATTGCTTGAGGTCACTGGCTTTGCAACCTCCACAGGCTTTGCTAACCAAACTTTTTATCCAACTGTTTTATTACACTGGGTCTGTTTGGTTGATTTACATATTGATTATATCAGTGATTTACTTGCTATGCCTCAAACTGATGATTCTATTTGCACTCACCTTTCTTGGTTTCACACCCACTGATTGGTTCAAATAGAACCACCCCTCAGAAACTTTTGGTGCATATTACTTGAATTTGGTACTCAAGAAGCACATATTCTCCCCCCTTACCTTCTACTGTTGTCCATGTCTATACTATAAGCCCAAGCTGACATGCCAAATTAGAGTGAAAGCAAAGAAAAATTATAGCAGAAAACATACTCAACAAGAAATGAAAGGAAGGAGAACCTGTAACAAAGGGAAGCTCTGTGGATCATTTTATTGGAACGAATGTTTTAAGGTGCAAAATCTGATCATGATAATTAGGAAGAATATGTTAGCATTAGCTTCAAATGTAATTTTTTCCTAAACTTATGTTCATGTCATGATTTTAGGAATAACAGACTACATTTCTGATCATGATAATCATGCCACAACAAACCAATTTGATTTACTTCTGATTATATGTGAAACGATATTACAATTAAGATTGAAAGAACATGAAAATATTGTTGCAATTATCAACTCAGTTACAGCCATAATTCATTTTGATATTCCCCATTTTTTGTGAGTATGAAAGTAGTAGCACTTAGTAAGTCAAACTCTTGGAACTTGTGCTGATCACCAGTGACTTCAGTTTAGAAGAGGCTCCAGTTACATTTGCCCTCTGCATTATTATTTCCATATTCCTAACCAAGCTTTGTTTCATCAAACTTTTCATCATTTTCTTCCCTTCTTTTCCATCTCTTTCATTTACAGGTGATCCCATTGTAAATCTTGGTGTTTGTGGACCTGAATGTGGCCCCATTTTTACTCTCCTTTCATCCTTAAACCATTGCAATAATTTCATTGCTCTCTTCTGACCCAAAGAACTACCCAATAGAACCACTTCAAGAAGTGCAAGAACAATCCCAGCCTGTGCCATTTTCTCTCTTTGTGATGAGCTTTGGTGAGCCAGAATCATCAAAATATGAACTGATAACTCTTGGCATTTTGGTTTATCTTCCCATGACAAGATCTTAATAAAACTTTCTGGCACCATTGAGCTATTCTCTATTGCTTTCCTTCCCATCAATGTCACCAACATGTTCCCAATAGTGGCAAGTGCTTTCTCTGAAATTTCCTTCATTGTGGACATTTCCAAGAGCATAGGCACAAACCCACTAGAGACTAAAAGTTTTGCATTCTCTAACACAGTTGAGATGTTGTATAAGGCACACAAACATGATCCTTTGGTATCAAAACTTGACCTTGACTCAAGAATGTGTCTAAGTAATGGGAGAAAATCTAATGAAGGAAAAGAGAATTGGGTGTTTGATAGATATGATAATGATAAGAGTAACTCTGAAAATGCACTTATTGTTGATTCATCTAAAAGGTCAATTTTCTTTGGTAGGTTGGATAATATTCCTGCTTCAACCATCAAAGCCTTGTTCCTGAAGGAAGAAAAACATGTTTCAACACAGTCAAAGTTATGGCAGAAACAATTATTTGATATATTCTCTAAGTCAGCATAACTAGTCAATGACTCAAATCAACACTCCACTAGCTAACATCATTTCCACCATAATAAATCAAATTTTGTATAAACAATAATAAGTTGCCCAAATCAACTAAACTAAAGATATCATTTATATAACTATAGTGAAGTCAACGAGAATCTCAAATTAATGTGTTGGAAAATGAAGGTCAACAAAAGACATAACAATGTTTTAAAATTAAAATAAAAGAATATGAACAACTACTCAAGATTTTATAATCTGTAATTTATAACTTTTATGACAAAAATGGTGCTGCAATATGAACTTTGTCTTCTTATAGCTCATCCCACTAGCTAGCAACTAAGTTGACACTCAGTGCACATTTTGGTGATTTAATTAATTTAATTATGTTTTGCTTAGCAGTTTTTTTTATTTTTTAAATTATGTTTCTTCCAACTAATACTAACATAGTAGTAGTAGCACATTATAGTATGGTGCTGACAGTGGAATTTATACAAATTTGATCCGAAAATATTGACAAATTCTAAATTCAAATTTAATGTCATGAATGTAATATTTATTATTTTGATAGCTTACATATTTTGACAGCCTGTAATATGGAAGAAACGTGACTATATTTTTTTTGGTACATTAAGAAAGGTGACTCTAAATGGGAGGGACTTGCACAATACTGGAGTTTTAATGTTTACAATTTTAAATTTTGCAAAGAGTTTGAAATTTGTGCAATGATAGTATAAAGCATATCATCTAATATTGATTTATATTACTTTTGTTTTATAGTCAATGATTAGTAACATATTAATGGTAATGATTAGCTAACAATATAAAAAATACTTACACTATCGATTTTATATATTAAATTCATTTTGTAATAAAAAAAGTAAATATATTTGTCTAAATTTTTATATTGATAGTGTATAGATATTATATTATTAATATATTTATTTATATGTATTATTTTGAATTTTTTATAAAACAATGAAGATTAGGACTAATAATAATGACTAAAAACACTAGGTTTAGGTAGCAAGTATTCATAAAGTGATGCATAGCAAAAACAAAGAGACAGAAAGAAAAAACATATAGTAATTCCAAAACTTACGTGTAGGTTCCATCAGCTAGGTGGATCAACGCCGTCAACCCTGATCTCCGGCGGCTAGCCACCTGAGACGCCACCATAGACACCAACACCGGCACCACCCCAAGTCCTGTTATCAACTTTCTAACCTTCACATCTTCTTTAGCTAACTTTTCAATCTCCTTTGCTGCTACCTCCTTCTCTTCCCAGCTTCCAAAGTGAAGCTTCTTCACACTCCTTTGCAATATCATTTCAGATTTCTCCTCCTCCATAACATGAACTTCTTCAATGTTTTCAACCTTGTTTTGGTGATCCACTA
Source organism: Lupinus angustifolius (assembly GCF_001865875.1). Taxonomy (NCBI): domain Eukaryota; kingdom Viridiplantae; phylum Streptophyta; class Magnoliopsida; order Fabales; family Fabaceae; genus Lupinus; species Lupinus angustifolius. The sequence continues at coordinate 16,275,345 of NC_032027.1, read as the reverse complement.
TGATGTTTTCTTTAGAGAATTGATCAGAGGGGTCGCAGCCGCGCTTTCGGGTTGTTTTGGAGTGAAGAAACCTTCTGATACGGGCAAAGAATTGAAGCTTTATGTTTGACAATACCCAAATAGAAGAAGAGGAAGATGAAGATGAAAATGAAGGAGTAGGCATGTTTGTGAAATGTTGCAAAAAAGTGTTTGGAGTTTTGGTTCTTTATAATTTTGTTCCAGTTTATGACTTTTGAGGCTTAGAGAACAGAAGGAGAATGGAGAGAAAGTGAACTTAAAATACAGGGGAAGCTCAGAACACATGCACTCATATCTCATTTTAATGTAATGTATTGGTATATATACTCAAATTGTTGAAACCTTTTTGGTCAGTGTTGTAAGGTGTCGTTAGATCCAAAAAAAATTAAAATATCTAAAATTTGATACATATGAATAATACTTGTTGAGGGATAGTTACACATCTAAAAGAGATTAGTTGGGATATTTGTAGTAGCGAAGAAAAGTTATTCATTTAAGTAATAGTATTTAGACATCAATTAGGTTTAAGGTGTTATCTTATTTAATTGATAAAATATTTTATTGCATGTATATAGTATAGAGATTTGTGGGGGTGGTGAGGCATCCTATTGTTGCTTTTAATTCCTTATTCACAGTTCTAATTAACCATATTTTCATATAATTAAAAATATGATTAACCATAACCAAAAGTGATTTGTTGAGGTGAAAGAGGATTATGCTCCTTGATCAAGTTTTATTTATTTATGAGGTTAGAAATTTGAATTCTGGAAAAAGTTATGTTGAATACAATATTTATTTAGGTAGTTGTGACTATATAAGAATTATGGTTACGACAATCAAGTCTTTATTACATTACGTGAATTTGGCTATCTGAATTGAATGAATGATGTCATAATGTTTTATTATAAATAATATTTTTTGACAAATCATTGACCTCTGAATCTTTCTTTATCATTTCCATTATTATTAACATTCCATGGTCAATATTTTTAATTGCGCTTAGCTAATATTATTTGGCAGAATATCACTAACATTGAGTCTTTGTTGGTAGTGTTTCTCAACCTCAACCTAACTAGGAGTTATCTATGTATTAGTTGAGATGAACTATGGGGACCCAGTTAACAAAGTCTCATGAAATAGTACCAACCTGAATCTTGGGTGGATAAAAATGGGGCAAATATGGTCAATGGTCCCAAGTATATTGAGTAATATGACTTGGCATTTTCTTCATTTAAAAGAGAGGCAACAACTAACTAAATTGAAACTTTGATTTTGATGTAAACCCACATCTATTACATGTGAGAATCAGGAAGACCTAACTTTTATGTTATCCCATGGAAACATAAAATTTGGGGTAGTGCACACGTGTAACATTAATAGACTCTTGTTATATGAATAGAGATATGTAGTCTCATATTATGTCTCATCTTTTGTCATATATCAATGATAATAAATCAAATACAATAATAATAATAATAAATGTTTAAAATTTTAATTAACATGACATATTTTTGTTGGTTTGTGGGAACCGCAACAAATCTATGTTCCTTGTAATATGCTAGTGTATTTTCATAATTCTTCATTGGCTAAAAAATTTGATCTAGATTGGTGGCTGTGATACTTTTACATGCATTAAGAGCATTAGATATTCATTAATTTCTTTGATTCCTTTTTTGATCATGCTATAATCAGCCCGGAATTTATTTTGTAAATGCATTTAAAACCAAGTAGTTTATAGATGTATGATAGAGATTTGAGCTTAGAGAACACGAAAGAAAAATGTGCTCGGGTGGAATTTCTCAATCTAGAACTGAAGAAGCTTGATAGATTAGTTAGATTTGCATTAAAGAGCATCCTTGTTAAAAAAATTAAAAAAAAGTCATTAAGGTGTTTTGTGTGAATAAAATTCAATTTTATTAATTAAACAACATTTTTGTTAAAGGGACACTAAGTAAGTTCCGTTTTGGACAAGGATTTTCTAGGAAAGTGCATCATTTGCATGCAATTTGACCTAGAGGATAGAGCTAACACGTTATTGAGAGAAACAAATTTTGGTATAACTTTGGGTGGACTTCCATTTAAGGGTGAATATACTTGAGAGACTTTGGCTTATTAAGGCTATGGTGTTTCCATGTATCAATCCACCAAAATTAGTTACTACACTTTTAAATAATAGGTACTTTTAGAATTACTCAATTATTGTAAGATTATGTACATTTATCTTCTCTAAAATTCATGACGTATGTGTCTGTTATACTTAGTCACTTTTATGTGTGAATTATGAGTGTCGAAGTTTCTCAAGATCAGGATCTCTCCAATAACGAAGAGAAAAATATATAAAAAACAAAGGAAAAAGATAATATAATTTGGCATTTCTACTTCTTAAATATAATGATATGACATTTCTATAGTACCGCTGGTGCAGTATATATATGCCACTCTCTCTCTAAGATCTTGAGTATTACCCACAACATTTGTTTCTTACTGCCATCATCAACTATTGAATAATGAACTCTACAAAGTTTTGAAATCATGTGACTGTGTAAATGTGTTTTAAGTTGTAAAAGTCCAATTACCTAAATAACATTATTATTTAAAGGTTAAATTAATTTATAGTTCTTTAATTATTTGGAAATTTTAATATACATTCCTAAAATTTAAAATTTTGTTATTGAGGTAATTTAAATTTTTTACGAGATCACTATATTAAAAAAAAGGCTTGCAAGTTGTCTCCTCTTATTAGTTAACTCAGTTGAGTTTACCCCTTGAGATCATCACTCACTTAATGTAATCCTACATCAGAAACCCAATTACAAATTATATTAAAGTTTAGTTATGTGGCCAACTATAAATAAATGAAGTCTATCCGTATACGGTGATTGAATTTTAAAACTAATGACTATGGTTTGGGTTAATGATGTCTAGTGTTTTAAAAGGGGTTGTCATGGTGGAGAGACATAGGTAGTCTTAGTAATAGAGAGAATGGGAAATATAATGGGTGGTTTAGCGAGGGTGTTCGTAGGCGAGTTGACTCTGGTCAGTCCATTATGTTTTGGAGAGATCTTTGGGTGGGGGGAAATTGCCTTAAAAATTGTTTTGGAAGATTGTTTCAGGTAGCCATGAACAAAGATGCAAGTATTAGCTCCTTAGGAGAATGAAGAAATGGTGTCTGGTGCTGGTCTTTGAATTGGCGAAGGAACTTGTTTTTATGGGAACAAGGAGAAGTTGAAAACCTTCTTAAATTCTTGGAGGATGCGAGACTTGTCCAAGACTTTGATGATGGATGACTATGGGTTCATGATAAGGGTGGTTTATATTCAGTTCAAAATGTTTACATGGTGCTTCAAAATGAGGTTACAAATATTGAAATGGTTTCTATAAAAGGTTTTGGGTTTGCAATATTCCTTCAAAATTGAGATGTTTAGTGTGGAGAATGTCCTTAGATGGAGTGCATACTCGTTCGAATCTACCTAGACGTGGAGCTCTTGGCGATCAAGCTCCAACAGGGTGTGTTTTTTGTGGTATAATGGAAGAATCCATTGACCATTTGTTTTTCACTTGCCCTTCGTCTTATAGTGTTTGGCAAAAACTCTACTCTTGATTCTGGCTCTGTTCGGTTATGCTCAATGGTGTTAAGAGCAACTTTCTTGCTCATTGGAATTTGTTTCAGTTGGAAAAAAAGCTTCATCAACAATAGATGTCTATTTGGTCCCTTTGGTTTGTTAGAAACAATGTCATTTTTTAGTATTCTACTTTTAATATAGATGAGGTAATATACTCAATTCATCTTCATTTTTGGAACATTCTTAATGCTCGTTTTTCTGGTTTTACTTTATCCTTTATGGAATTGGTTTGGAGCCCTTCTAGCTGTCTGAGTTGTATTATGTAATGTCGTTGTGGATAAGAGTACCACTTGTTCTCCTAACACTCTATATTTTATAAATAAGTGAATTGCCTATCAAAAAAATAATAACCAAATTATAACTTTCTAAAGATTAGAGATTTAAAATCTTCAAATCATCCCAAGAGATTGTAGATTAATTTGTTTATAACAAAATGGTTTGGGTAAGTTGTGTTTTCATGCAACTTTTTCCCGATAAGTAAAATATAAATTATGATATATACTAATATGGATGAACATGAGTCAGATAATAATTATTTTTTACCTGACTTTAAATATTGGTTAAGTGATATTTTTGAACTCAATCTTAAACTCAAATCTAATCTGACTTTAAATATTCATTGAATAAAGGTTGAGTTATGCTCACCCTACTTAATACATACGGACACACACGTGATGTTGACTTTTGTACATTATGAATGAACAGAAGGGTCATATGGATGAGGCCGTATACATACCTTCTGTGAAGTTGGATAAGATTCCAACATTGCAATATGCATTCATTTGTAACATGGAGGCCCATAGAGCCATATTTATACCTTGTAGTAGGTGTTGAAACTTACAACTATATATATATTTATATATAAAAGAATAAATTGTTTTCTTATATTAAAAGGTAACTTATTTCCTTAAATTTAATAAATGTTTGATATGTGTCTTAATTTTTTTATAATAAAATTTTAAAATGAAAACTTCATGAAAGAAGGAAAATAAGATACATGTCAAACGCTGAATAAATTTAAGGAGATAAGTTATCTCTTAGAGATACTTTATTATATATATATATAGTAGTTATCTACGAGTAAAATCATGCTTTATTATTAAGATCGACAGCATCGCTCAGTTTAGCCAATTGCATGAGATTAAGTAAGCAATTTACTTATTGATAACATTAGTGTTTACTAGTCAACTCTAATCAAATGTGTGATATGTTAAGTATTATATCTTTTTGTCAACCTGACAAATTTTTATGATCAAGAACAAGTTGATTGAGTTTGATCAAATTTGAAAGACTAAACCAATCAAAAAACAAGGACAATTAACTAAGTGAATCAAACCTTAGGATCAAATTAACATTATTATTAGAAAAATGAAAAACCAAAGTACTATATATATATATAGTTGGTGCAAACCTTTCTTCGAGCATTAAATAATCTCTTCAAGATTTCCACAATGAAAATAGTTCATACGAGTATTTATTATAAATGACGAATGTCAATAAACTATTTAAATGATTGAGAGTCTACAAATAAGAATGAGAAGCCTTTTCTTGCCATAAAAACATAATGTTGACCCTTCTTAGTTCCAAAATCTCAATAATGATTTTGTCATCACATGTGTGATAATTAAGAACGTGGGACTCAATTTGTGATTAGTTTAAAAAAGGTGGAGGGTTAATATTGCAAGGGACAATTTTCACAACCAACATTAACTAAGTTGATGACATGTGTGGTCTATGTTAGTGCAATTTTATACAATAATGGCTCTTCAGACTTGCAAACGATTAAATGTGTAAAGGACCCACTATGGAAAGTTATGTGTGCATATCCTTTTATGAGTGATACTGTATCTCACTGAACATTGGGAACAAGACAAACCAAAATCCAAAATAAAAAACTAAAATAAAATTAAAAATGCACCAGCCGGGAATCGAACCCGGGTCTGTACCGTGGCAGGGTACTATTCTACCACTAGACCACTGGTGCTGACATGTTCTCAGCCTTAGTAATTATTAATTTGAAATAATAACAAAAATGATGTAATAGTGAGTGAATTTTCTTAATTAAGTTTGATAGAGAATAATGTATAATAAAAATTAAGTCTTAATCCTGGTAAAATTTTAAATAACAAACAAAAGATAGCAATAAAATATATACTAACTCTATTAGCCTTTGTTCTTCTCACCCCACAAACCTCTTTTAGAAATGTTAGGATAACAAAAAGGAAACTAAGATGATTCAGTATACATATAAAAGTGAGCATGTACTCCAACTGTTTAAGCAAAATGATCTAGTTTTAGTTTTAGGCAATCAATTGCCATTCAAATGGAAAGTTTCAACATTAGATTACCATAATAAACAAGGTTGAATGTTTTTAGACCAGTTTATCAATCAATATTTTGTTTGAGAGAAGAGATTCACTTACTCCAAGAGTAAGTATCAATTTTATGAACATCTAATGATTTAAATCTACTCACTAATTTAAATCATTGCATTTACTCTTGGAAGTGGATCCATCCCCTTTGTTTGAATTTAATTACAAAAGTGTCACTGCCTACTTTTCCTTCTCGGTTATAATTTAACCGATGTCTTTGGGTTAAAAATATATTTTGCAATAATGTTTATCTTAATAGGAATAATATTTTGATATATATATATATATATATATATATTTATATATATATATAAATAAATAAATAAATGTATATATGTATGTATATTATCAGTCCACTGAAAACGTTACACAAATTTCTTCAAAACATTCGATGTAACAATTTCATAAGAATGCATGGAACCTATTTTTGTTGACAAATTCAAATTTTTTCCACCAGGCACCATGATAATCCTGGCCTGTAACACTTCGGATAAGTCTTTAAAGTATACTAATATTATGCACTTCTGAAAAGTGAAACTATCCAAGAACATCTTTTTATGCCGTCAATATAAACTTGGAGGTTCAGGCTTCAACATTTCCGTCCCAAGTTCATATTTATTTGGATAGAATCCAATGTATACACCTATGCTTTAAGAAACGAGTGCAATATTTATACACTCATTCATTTGTATTATTTTTTTTCTTGAAGAGTTAATGATGATTGAAAATAAATTGTGAATAATATACTGATAATGTATAAAACTTATATGTTGTCAGTATATTCATTTTTTCCCGATTACAGAAATATAGTATTCTCCTCATCATCCCAGCAAGGATATCTTACCCCATTAAAATCTTGATAAAACATGTGTTAATGGGTCATCAATGGTAGAATATTGGTAGCTAGGGATATTTGCTTTATGTAATTCCTCTAGGAGAAGTAAGAATCTATTTCCTTATTCCTTCCTTTTATTTGATGCTATACCATAAAATATTACCTTATCCTGACAGTTGATAGATTCCTTTTCCAAAAGATCTAAGAGAATATATTTTTTCTTGGAAGATCAAATCATCATGATCACAACCTTACTATTAGTCAAAGCTTGGCTTTGCTTAGCAATAGTGTCTTCAATAATTGGGACCATATGTTGCATTATTGGCAATTAAAAATATGTGAATATTCATGAAGTGAAACTTAAACAAAATAAGAAATAAACCTTTGTTTTTTGGTTGGTCTAGTGAGAATTAAACCTTGAATAAATCTATAAGATAGTGTATTTTAAACTCCACATGATAGGATAATAAGATCTTCACAAAAAAAGAAGAACAAAATGGCATATATGCATGGCAAGTAGTCGTAACAAGCCATATGTTGTAGGAGGAACCACGTCAACTATTCGACCACCTTCTTATGTGATGCTCTAATTATTCATGGGTCCCACACACTAAATAATATTAACTTAACACATTAAAGAGTACTATAATTAAATGTATATTTAAAATCTAGAGTGTCATTTTCCCATAAAAGCGTTCAAAAAATTTATTAATAGTGTTCTTAATCTCAAGTTTACAATAGACATTAACAAGACAACAACTTAAAAAAAAAGCTTATTTTATGTCTCTATCTTCACATTTTGTATAAACTCTTATTTTTTTTCCTCTTCTAACTTTGATGTTAAATTCTTATATAGTTTAAGTTCTTTTGAAAAAATAAGTTTTATTTGGCTCTAAAGTCAAAAACAAAATGTGAGAAGCACTTATTAACACTGACAATAATTTATTAATTCAGATATGATTAGGTTGCACAGGGTAGATAGATGCAGTGCTTTACATGTACCTTTATATATATGTCCCTTACCCTTCAAGTTTTGTACCAAGAAGAAAAAAGAAGAAACATAACTTTGTTGATTCCTTTGTGCAGTTGAGAAATGGCACCTTCAGCAGACCTTGCTATTGCTAAGATTGGGTATGAAATAGATAAGTTATTTGGGAGGCATAAGAGTTTTAGTAACTCACAAATGACTCAAAATCTTTGTCAATACAAATTTTATCCAACTTATGGGAGTACCAAGGTTGTTCAGATGAAAGTAGAAGATGTCAAGTGCAATGAAGCTGCTTCAAGATCAATAGCTGAAACCAGAAAAGAACTTCATATCAGATGAAAACTGTGGCTATGACTCATGAGTATTAATTACTATAGAAATCTTCTCTAGTTTTTATATATGTTTTAATTATTAACTTAGGTGCCTTCTTGCTCTTGAATATTTCATAACATATTCACTAGTATTTTTAATGTACTATAAATATGATGTATGAAATATGAATAAGCTCGAAGATCGATCAAAACAAAAGTCTTCTGCAGCTTCAAGAGTTCAAGTACTAGGCTTTTCTAGGCTTCTAACTTCTCTTCAATAACTTATGTTTTATGTACACAGCAAACATAATACTATCTATCAAGCACTTTTGCTCTCTGATTTGATTTGTGTATACTACTTTTTTGAAGCTTATGTTACTACTATACTTATCTCTTGAATGGTGATCATTGAAATTATACTAATTTCTTTCAAACTTTAAAGAAATTCAATGTATAATTCTTTTCTTGTAGTCATTCGTTAGCTATGATCTAATTTCACTCTTGAGGCACTTCAAACTATATTTCCATTATAATCTCCCAAAATCATAATTTAGGACTTCAAATTCTGACATGTGGTACTATTTTTTTTCTTGAAGGATTCAAATATTTATTTATTTTTAACTAAATTTTTTAAATAAATATCATCTCCCTCTAGCGTTCCAATACTGGATAAAATTCCAAAGAAAAATTCAGATGTAGGTTTATTTACTTTGATTAAATTTGTGGGTCGTTTACTTTGCACTATTCCATACCCATGAGTAGTACTTATGAGTGGACAGAACCTGATCTTACTCACTCACCTGATTTTGGTCTAATCATGATCGAGCCCAAATAAGGTCATGTTTCATTAGGTATAAGATTGAATTTAAAAATTAGACTCCGACAATATTTAGGATTGAGTAAGGGTCAACATGACTTCACCCGACCCATCTCATAGTCAATCATTCCTCATGCTTGTGTGTGTATATTCAATTGTGCATAAAGTAATAAAATCTGTGACTCAATATATCATTAATACTCTAATTTTTTACCAACTGTACATACATATATGTAAATAATTAGCAAAGTATTCATATATATATATATATA